>NC_083231.1:126049551-126147051 GCF_032191835.1 Heteronotia binoei | reverse complement strand
GATTTAGGGGTCTTAGTGGACCATACACTAAACATTAGTCAGATGTGGTGTTTAAAAAGGCCAATGCAATTCTGGGCTGTATCAACAGAAGTATAGTGCCCAGATCACATGAGGTGTTGGTATCACTTTACTCTGCTCTGGTAAAACCTCACCTGGAGTATTGTGTTCAGTTTGGGGCACCACATTTTAAGGAGGACAAGCTGGAACATATCCAGAAGAGGGCAACAAAGATGGCAAGGGGTCTGGAAACCAAGCCCTATGAGGAAAAGTTGAAGAAGCTGGGTATGTTTAGCCTGGAAAGGAGATGACTGAGAGGTGATATGATCATCATCAAGTACTTGAAGGGCTGTCATATAGAGGATGGTGCAGAATTGTTTTCTGTTGCCCCAGAAAGTAGGATCAGAACCAATGGGTTGCAATTGAATCAGAGGAGTTTCCGGCTCAACATTAGGAAGATCTTCCTGACTGTGAGAGTGGTTCCTCAGTGGAACAGGCTTCTTCCTCGGGAGGTGATGGGCTCTCCTTCCTTGGAGGTTTTTAAACAGAGGCTAGATGGCCATCTGACAGCAATGAGGATCCTGTGAATTTAGGGGGAGGGATTTGTGAGTTTCCCGCATTATGCAGGAAGTTGGACTAGATGACTCTAGAGGTCCCTTCCAACTCTGATTCCCCAGTCCCTGGAGAACCAGGGTGGGAATGCAATGCCAAGTTAAACTTGTAAAAACATGTTGTTGGCAAGAGTTAATCTGTGCCACAGCGCGTGGCATCTCCTGTTTCCAGGGGGCTTGAATCAGTGAAGTGCTGGTTGCATACTGCTTTGTGGTCTTGCTTGCTCCAGCTGAAAACCAGCATACTTGTTTCCCCCAGTTCTTTATAGGTTCCCCGTCGTGACTGATCCAAGCCAGAACAACAATTCAGTGGCACCCTAAACATGAACATTTATCTCATTATATGCTTTCATTGGTCATGGCCCACATCCTTGGGGACATACCAGCTTGTGACCCATGAAAGCTCACAGTGAAATAAAAGTTAATTAAATTTAAGATTAACATCTTTAAGTTGCTCCTGGTTTTTTGCTTTGTTTTGCCATGACAGGCGACTGCAGCAACCCCTTTGCAGGGATCTAAATATGCACACT
Organism: Heteronotia binoei; assembly: GCF_032191835.1. Lineage (NCBI taxonomy): Eukaryota > Metazoa > Chordata > Lepidosauria > Squamata > Gekkonidae > Heteronotia > Heteronotia binoei. The sequence continues at coordinate 126,145,913 of NC_083231.1, read as the reverse complement.
TTTGACAGCAAATCACAATAGACTCAGTAGAATGGATGAGAGGTTCCGTTGTGACTTAGTGGGTAGGGCAGCTGCTTGGCATGCAGAAGGTCACAGGTTCAACCCGCAGCATCTCCATTACCCTACCCACTAAAAGATTGGGCAGTAGGTGATGTGGGCTCTCCTTCCTTGGAGGTTTCGAAACAGAGGCTAGATGGCCACCTGACAGCAATGAGGAGCCTGTGAATTTAGGGGGAGGTGTTTGTGAGTTTAGAGCTCAGTGGAACAGGCTTCCTCCTTGGGAGGTGGTGGGCTCTCCTTCCTTGGAGGTTTCGAAACAGAGGCCAGATGGCCACCTGACAACAATGAGGAGCCTGTGAATTTAGGGGGAGGTGTTTGGGAGTTTCCTGCATTGTGCAGGGGGTTGGACTAGATGACCCTGGAGGTCCCTTCCAACTCTGTGATTCTATTAGGAAGAACTTCCTGACCATTAGAGTAGTTGCTCAGTGGAACAGGCTTCCTCCTCGGGAGGTGGTGGGCTCTCCTTCCTTGGAGGTTTTTAAACAGAGGCTAGATGGCCATCTGACAGCAATGTGGATCCTATGAATTTAGAGGGAGGGGTTTGTGAGTTTCCTGCATTCTGCAGGGGATTGGACTAGCTGACTCTGGAGGTCCCTTCCAACTCTAGGATTCTTTGAAAGACCTCTGCCTGAGACCCTGGAGAGCTGCTGCCAGTCTATGTAATACTGATTTTGGGAGGGACCATGGCTAGGGCACCTGCTTGGCATGCAGAAGGTCCCATTTCACCCCCCAGCATCTGGGGAGAGCCAGTTTGGTGTAGTGGTTAAGTGTGCGGACTCTTATCTGGGAGAACCGGGTTTGATTCCCCACTCCTCCACTTGCACCTGCTAGCATGGCCTTGGGTCAGCCATAGCTCTGGCAGAGGTTGTCCTTGAAAGGGCAGCTGCTGTGAGAGCCCTCTCCAGCCCCACCCACCTCACAGGGTGTCTGCTGTGGGGGAGGAAGGTAAAGGAGATTGTGAGCCGCTCTGAGACTCTTCGGAGTGGAGGGCGGGATATAAATCCAATATCTTCATCTTCTTCTCTGAGTACCCTGATGATCCCCGCTCCTGTTTCAGGAGCCAGAACCATTGCCACTCCCACAGGCAAGTGCTTCCATGCCTTTCAGTAGTGAGGGGAGAGGCCAAACAACCCTAGAAACACCAAGCCAACAGGGTCCCCCAGCTGGCCCAGTCTGGAGAGCCGCTGCCAGTCCGAGAGGACAGGGCTGACTTTGGTGGGCCGAGGGTCTGGTACAGCATGAGGCAGCCTCACGTGTTCAGGAGCATCCTTGCAGAGAGCGTGAGGGAGAGCTGGCCTCACTAAGGGGAGGGTGAGAGGGAGAACAGCTGAGAAGGGTCCCAGTGTCACAGCTGGAGGGGCCATGGGGTCAGGGCAGGGCTACTGACCGGCAGCTAGAGATGCCTGGAAGCCCTAAGCAGGGGTTTGGCAGTGAAATGAGGAGTGGCAGGTGGGTGATCTGGGGGGAGATTAATGCAGACCAGCCGCTTCTTCTTACCCGAAAGACCTTGCAGCACCCTCGTTGCTATGGTTACCTTGTCAATGAAGAGTTGCTTCAGATATATTGATCTGCGGCCTCAGTGCCTTCGGTTGGAGTGGCAGCGCGTCGGATGTGAATGGCTCTCTCTGTCCTCTTGCTTTGTTGGAAGGGCTGCTTCAGCTGCTGCTGCAACAGTGAAATGGTGCAGTTTGTCAGTGCGCAGATGTGCAGGCAAGGCTTGGCCCATGCAGGGTCCTAGTGCCAGAGAGTTCTGGGGCTAAGAGTACCGGGCAGAACAGCTGCTTGAGAGGGGGCCAGTCTGTCTTGCTCTCTCACCTAGCAATCATGGTGCACATTTGAACGACCTCCAGGGCACGGCAGAAGGTGGGGTGAGCAGAGCTGCCTTGGGGTGAAGTGTAGAGAACTCACTTCCCGAGTCTGCCTTCTCTTGGCTTCCCTTTTGCATTTTATTTACTTGTTTATTTAAAACCTTTACTAGTTGCCTTTCTTTCTCTTGAAGCTCAAGGTAGTTTTCCATAGAGATGGCATACATAAAAAGCCAAAATTTGAAATCACAGTTTAGAACTTTTAGTAATTTAATTAAATGCAATCTTAAATAAAACTGTCTTCAGCTGCTTTCTAAAAATTGAAAGGCAGGGGGCCAGGCCTATCTCCCTGGGGAGACTGTTTCATAATTATGGGACTGCTACTGAAAAGGCGCTTCCTTGTTTGCCCACCAGATATGTTTCTTTGGTCAGCTGAGCAATCAGGAGGGCCTTTCCCTGCAATCTTAATTCCCAGGCAGGAACATTTGTACTCATCTGTTAATTCATCTAGAATCCCCAGGCTCTGTGGTCAGTATCTTGGCTTTTGGCCTCTATCTATGAGAAGTTTGCATACAAAGATCCACTCTTCAGCTGCCGTGACAGCGTGTATGGCCTGGGGTTTAAGGCTAAAACAGCAAGCAGTGTTCCCTCAAAGCGGAGGTGGTGTGTGCTAGCTCACAGATTTTTAGCCTCCAGCTCACACATTTTTGTCTTAGCTCAGGAAGGATGACCCCAGAGCACACTAATTGATGCAGCAGCTCACAACTTGAATGCCACAAAGTAGAATTTTTGCTCACAGGATCCTTGTTGGTCTGAAGCAGCTTGTTGCTCACAAGCAGCTTGTTGGTCTGAAGCAGCAGAGGAAAGCTTGAGTCCAGGGGCATCTTTAAAAGTCGACAAACATTTATTCAGAGTAGACACTTTTGTTGCATGTAGAATAAAACTGTGTTGGTCTTAAAGGTGCCCCCGGCCTCAGATTTTGTCCTAAGACATCAATAGTTTTTAATTTCACAAATATTCTAAATAGTACCATTTTATATGTTCACTAAGTTATATGTTACGTTAAATCAGTACAATTAAGTTTTAGTTCAGTAGGAAAGTAAGTACTGCATATATTTCGATTTACTCCCAAATTTATTTCCCCCCCTGTAGCTTCAGAATTTCTGGAAATGTTACATCTCTGCCATTAGTACAGAATGCTATGGGAAGACTTAGACTCCACTGGATCACAGGGACCACCTCCCTCCGGACTGGCTTCTGGGACCTCTTCGGGCCAGCCCACCTGAAGGACTGCCTTCTCCCATAGAACATAAGAGAAGCCATGCTGGATCAGGCCAATGGCCCACCCAGTCCAACACTCTGTGTCACATAAGAACTTAAGAGAAGCCATGTTGGATCAGGCCAATGGCCCATCCAGTCCAACACTCTGTGTCACATAAGAACATAAGAGAAGCCATGTTGGATCAGGCCAATGGCCCCTCCAGTCCAACACTCTGTGTCACATAAGAAAAGCCATGTTGGATCAGGCCAGTGGCCCATCCAGTCCAACACTCTGTGTCACATAAGAACATAAGAGAAGCCATGCTGGATCAGGCCAATGGCCCACCCAGTCCAACACTCTGTGTCACATAAGAACATAAGAGAAGCCCTGTTGGATCAGGCCAATGGCCCACCCAGTCCAACACTCTGTGTCACATAAGAACATAAGAGAAGCCATGTTGGATCAGGCCAACGGCCCATCAAGTCCAACACTCTGTGTCACACAGTGGCAAAAAATTTTATATACACACATACACTGTGGCTAATAGCCACTAATGGACCTGTGCTCCATATTTTTATCTAAACCCCCCTTGAAGGTGGCTATACTTGTGGCCGCCACCACCTCCTGTGGCAGGAACCTGCCCACTCACCCCGGTCAGCCTCGGCTAGACAGGTGGAACCCAGAGAAAGAAGTTGCTTTCCCTCGCTCTGGCCTGGTTGACCCTTGCCAAAGAGGGTGGGAAAGGTGCAGAAGAGGGTGAGCGAGATGATCAAGAGGGCTGTGAGGAGAGGCTCAGGGCTCTGGGACTTTGGGGTTTAGGACAAAAGGCAACTAGAGGTGGCTGTAATAAAGGCTGATGAACCTGTGCGTGGCCGGAGAGAGCTTTCCTTCCTCTCCCCAACACTGACGCCTCAGGGCAGCCACTGAAGCTGGCATTGGTGTGTCGAAGCCGGACAAAAAATGCTCCCCTGGAATGCCAGTGTAGTCCAAGAGGGCTGGGCAGAGTCATGGCAGAGGGCTCCATCCATGGCTGTTTGCCGCAAGGACTGAGTTGCACCTCTGTGTTCTGCAGCAATACACCTTTGCATGTATTTATTAAAATACCCCCATCTTTTCTCTCCATTGCCTTGTGCCTGACAGAGGGAGCTTTGCCTCTCAAAAGCTTCTCCTCTGGAAATCTCTGGCGTCTCTCAGGTGTTCCAATCGAGCCCATCTTTCCTTGTGGTTAAAGGACTGTGACAGCTGGGGGAGGCTGTGGGCCTCGTGGGGCATGTGGCTGGCTACTTTGGGGGGGGCGTGTCCAGCACGGCTGGACTCGTGTTCTTGGCATGCATTTGTTTATTTCATGCTATTCTCTGTCTTTCTCCCCAGTGGGGGTCCAGAGCAGCTTAAAATCGTTCTTGCTCCATTTTATCCTCACTGCAACCCTGTGAGGTAGGCTAGACTGAGAATGTGTGCTTGGCTCAAGGCTACTCAGCCAGCTTCTGTGTAAGGGGGTGTGTGTCTGAACTTGGGTCTCCAGATCCTAGTCCGACACTGACCCCACCACCATTCTTATTGCTTGCTTCTGCAGAGTTAAATGCCAAGACCTTGACCGTCGTTTGCACCCAGCTTCTGATGCCTGGCCCCTCTCTTTGGGCTGTGCTGTGATGCTAGGTGCCAACCAAGTAGGCTGTGAATGACCCCAAGGCAGGGGGAGCTGGGCAGTGTCCTTGGTCCCTGGGAAGCCTGGGTGTGGCAGAGATCCAGCCTTGCTTGGTTATGCACTCTCCATGAGCGAAGCTGTCCCAGGGCAGGGGATCTCAGCATTCATTGGGGGGGGGGGGAGGATGAGAAGGCTACACTGGCACACTGACCTGGGGCATGCTTGCCTAGAATGGTCACCCAGTGTGGAGCGAGCAGAAATGGGGTGGTGGTTTTATCAGCAGTGACCTCTGTTTCCTAGAATTCTTCATTTGTTTTAGTAATCTTGTTTTGGTGAGCGCAACTCACTAGTCAGCATTGATGCCCTCCTGTTGTGGAGAGGAGGCGGTGGGGCTTACTCATCCTGGGATGGATTAATTTGTGGCGGCTGCTGGTTTGCTGCCTCTGGGCCCTCCTGTTTCTCCCAGGCACCTGGTGGTGGTGGTGGTGGTGGTGCGGCAGCCCTCCCGGGGGCTCTCGATGGCCTTCCTGGGCAGGGCTCTTGGGTCCAGGAGGCTTGGAAGGCTGGACGGAGGGATGGTCATCCCATCAGCAAGACTTCGTAGCTGCCTGCTAGAGCAGCCCCCAGGGAGGGGCGGCCAAACTGTGGCTCAGGATGTGGCTCTTTCACCCAAATTGTGTGGCTCTCCAAGCCCCCCCCCCCTGTTGGCCAGCTTGGAGAAGGCGTTTCTCTCTCGAAATCACTTCTCCAAGCCAAGTCAGCCTGCAGCTTGGAGAAAGTGTTTAAAATTTAAAGAATGCATTTAAAGCTTCCTTTCCACTTCTCCCTCCTCCATCTATCTATCTTCCTTCCTTCCTTCCCTCCCTCCAACATCTGACATTCATGTCTTGATTTATTATTATTACAGAAGATATTAGAACCATGTCTCCCTGACGATCTAGGTGCCCGGCAGTGTCCTTTGTGTTTGTTTTGTCAGTGTGCTTCCTCTGGTGACTCCAAAGCAAGATTCCTGAGCCTCCCAGGGTGTCTCTGAGATGGAAGTGGAGGTGAGGGGGGAGATCAGTATCCCTGTTGGATCCACCAGCCCTTTCAGTTCTGAGCAGAGCTGATTCTCAGGCTCCTGGATGGCATATGAACATATGAAGCTGCCTTATACTGAATCAGACCCTGGGTCCATCAAAGTCAGTATTGTCTCCTCAGACTGGCAGCGGCTCTCCAGGGTCTCCAACTGAGGCTTTTCACACCTATTTGCCTGGACCCTTTTTAGTTGGAGATGCCGGGGATCCCCCCCCCCCCACAATCAAAAAGTGCTTCCCATCAGTTGGGCCATGGAATTTCCCTTTGTGCTTCATTGTTTTAAAGGTTTGCACATGAACTCTGGGTACCAGGTGCCATCTTCGCAGAGACTCTACCCCCCCTCCACTTTTGGAGGCCATCTCTCTCTCACACACACTCACACGTGCACGCACACCATGCTTCCTCAGGTGGTGCGTGCTATGACACACGCATACATCACCTGTAAGCAACTTGTGTCTTCACAAGTATTGATCCTAACCAAATAATGAATTGCCTGTAACTCGTATGGCATAATTGCCTGAAGCTGCTCGGAATTGTTAGGTTCGAGTCCAGCAAGATCCTGTCTCTGGCGAAGGGAGGGAGGGAGCGGTGAGTGATTCTCGAAAGCTCCTTGCCCTGGAAATCTGGTGGGTCTCAAAAGTGCTCCTGCCCTCAACTCTGGCTGCTCTCTGAAAGGGTTCTCTCTGGTGCTCAGGTGGGCGGGCTGGAGGCAGGATGTCGGTGGGAACACTTAGGGCTGGTGAGGAAGGGGAGGTGTGACCGGTGGGCTTAGGTGGGAGCAGGGATGGCCGCATGCCAGGAATCTGGTTCTGCCAGAACTGCCAGTCACAGCTTCTCTCATGCCGGAGACTGTGAGGGGGCATGAGAGTGGAAAGGGGGAGGGTTTTTATGCCATAAGAATAGAAGAGAAGCCATGTTGGGTCAGGCCAATGGCCCATCCAGTCCAACACTTTGGGTCACACAGTGGCCAAAAAAGAAAGGAGGTTCACAAGTGGGGCTAAAAGCCCTCCGCTTTGCGCCCCCCCCCAAGCACCAAGAATACAGAGCATCACTGCCCAGACATAAGAACATAAGAGAAGCCATGTTGGATCAGGCCAGTGGCCCATCCAGTCCAACACTCTGGGTCACACAGTGGCCAAAAAAAAGGAGGTTCACAAGTGGGGCTAGAAGCCCTTCCACTTTGCGCCCCCCCCCCAAGCACCAAGAATACAGAGCATCACTACCCCAGACAGTTCCAACAAAATGCTGTGGCTAATAGCCACTGATGGACCTCTGCTCCATATTTTTATCTAACCCCCTCTTGAAGGCGGCTATGCTTGTGGCCGCCACCATCTCCTGTGGCAGTGAATTCCACATGTTAATCACCCTTTGGGTGAAGAAGGACTTCCTTTTATCCGTTTTAACCTGTCTGCTCAGCAATTTCATCGAATGCCCACAAGTTCTTGTATTGTGAGAAAGGGAGAAAAGGACTTCTTTCTCCACTTTCTCCATCCCATGCATTATCTTGTAAACCTCTATCATGTCACCCCGCAGTCGACGTTTCTCCAAGCTAAAGAGTCCCAAGCGTTTCAACCTTTCTTCATAGGGAAAGTGTTCCGGCCCTTTAATCATTCTAGTTGCCCTTTTCTGGACTTTCTCCAATGCTATAATATCCTTTTTGAGGTGCGGCAACCAGAACTGCACACAGTACTCCAAATGAGGCCGCACCATCGATATATACCACTTATTCTCTATTCCTGCATGCTGTGCAGAGCTCCAGGAGGGACTCTGCCTGGTGGGCCCTTCTTGCAAGAGGGTTGTTGGTCTTGAAGGTGCCCCTGGGCTCAGGCTTTCTCCTGGTGGGAGGAGGGCCCCAGTGGTGGTGGGTGTGCGACCTGAAGGGGGGCAGAGGGCAAGAAGGCAGCCCTGAGCACACATGGGCTCAGCTGGGTGCCACCTGCCTGGATCCTTGTGCTCCGGGGGCAGGTCTGGTGGAGGCTGCCCCTTGGCCCGCATGCTCTGGGCATTTGCCTTCCCTATTCTGCCCCCCCCCAAGCCCCCCCCCTTGCCTTTCTGGTGTTTTGATGTGAAGTGGTCGAGCATTAGGACCCAGTGGGCTGACATGCTGGGTGACAAGAGTCTGGAGCAGCTCTAGCGCAGAGCGAGTCTCCATCAGCTGGGCTGGATTTGTGTGTGTTGGAGGCTGAGAGCTGCTGCCGCCTCTCCTCCTCCCCGCCCGCGTGTGGCTGGGGAGAGGAGCCAGGGCGGCTTCTACCAGGCAAGGCTCTTCTTCCCTGGGTCACCCCTGGCCATGAGCTAGGACCAGCCAGCCCTTTCAGCAGCCCCCCCCCCCCCGCCCTTCAGAGAGAGGAGAGGAGAGGAAGGCGCTCAGCATGGCCCAGCCCAAGAGGCATGCGTACAGCCGGGTAAGTTGCCACCTCCTGCCAGGGCCGTGGCCCGCACTCCTAGAGAGGCCTGCTCTCTGCATGCAATCTGTTGCAGGAACCCCTGCAGGCAGCCCAGCGGGGGTGGGACCAGAGAGGCCGCGCACGTTTGCTGGGCTGGGCCCTTGCTCTGCCTGCCTTTCCCTCCCGCTGGGCAGGAGCCTCTTGCCAGCTGACAGCATCAGGAGGGCTCGGCAGGGTGGGGGTGGGTGGCTCTTCACGCACTCCTCGAGGGCCCCTCCTGCCAGGCTTTGTGTTCTTTCTGGGCCTGTCCAGAGAAGCTGGAATGTTCTTGGTGGCCTTTGGGAGCCCAGACTTTTGCCAGAGGCTTGCAAACTCAGCAGCAGAGCTCAGAAGTGGCCCAGGGCGGGGCGGGGCGGGGGGTGGCAGCCCTCCCTGGAGTTTCTTCCTTTGTCGTTTTGTTCTCATTCCCCCCCCCATCTGTCTCAGTGACTGGACATCCCTGTTCCTTGGCAGAGAGCTGCATGTGACTCAGGCTGCCTGCGTCCTCCTCCACCTTTGCCAGCCCTCGCGGTCTCTGGGCTGCTTCTCACTGGTGCTTCTGTCTCCCTGTCTGGGTGGAGGGTGTCTGTGCAGCTCCCCTGGCAAAACCTTTGCCCTGAGAAGTTGGCTGCCCACTCCATGGACATGGCGGCCCCTCCCTGGGAGTCCCTTGGGAGCCCTGCATGGCTGGGCCAGTGAGGAGCCCCCCCCCCCGTGCATTCTGCGCTCTGGAGCAGGCCTGGGCTCTTAGGGCTGTGCACCTGAAGGGGCTGTGTTGAGCAACCCTCCAAGGCCACACATTCATCCGTTCGGCGTGAGTCACTTTGTGCTGGGGGGAAGCTGGCATTCGGGCCAGGCTAGGCCATTGGGGGGGGGGTGCTTTGCTGACTCTGTGGAATGTGCCGGCTCATGGTGCATTTCAGCACATTGCCCTGAGAGCGCTGGGAAGACTTTGGGTACCTCAGCTGTGGGGTCCCGGCCAGAAAGGTGATGGGGGGCGATGCCTGGGGGGGGCAGGGTGATACTGGCTTTGTAGCTGGCCCAGGCTGCAGGGCTTGCATTCACATTAAGTCTGTGCTGTGGCCTGCGGTCCTGGGGGGCAGGGGCTTGGCCAGAGCAGGGCTCCGGTCTTCAGTTGTGCTGCATTTGCTTGCAGGGCTAGGCCTGGTTTTTTCCCTTACTTCAATCATTTATACCCCCCCCCTGAGGCCCAGGGGGAGGTGCTGCAGCCCAGGTCAACCGGGAAGCCCCTACGGCTGAGCGGGGATTCCCTGGCCACAGCACCGCCTTGGCTGGCTGATGGCCCTGCGGCTGGACTTCGCTCCCTCCCTTGCCGGTGCTGCTGGGAAGGGCTCTCGTGCAGGGACCCCCGTGGGGTGCTCAAGGCCAGGAGTGAGCAGAGGTGGTTTGAGTCTGGGCAGCCATCCTGGACTTCCCTGGGGGTTTTTCCATCCAAGGACCAAGCAGGGCTGACTCTGATGAGACTGGGCCAGCCTGGGCCTTGCATTTGCCATCTGGGCTTGCTGCTGTTCCGTCTCTGCCACCCGGCTGCTGCTCTTCTCATGTCCTTGTAGCCGTGTGGCCAAACCTGCCTGACCTTTGCCTTTAGCCTGGCTGGGCTGCTTCCTCCCCCCCCCCCAACTCTCACTGCCTTCCTTGTCTCCAGTCTGAGATCAGCAGATCATCTGTGCTGAGAAGACGGCAGCCGCTGCCACCCCCATTCTGTCACTGGGTGATGAGCGAGTTAGTAATCCTTGAGTAATCTCCTCCTTGGAGTGAGGAGGGAGAGTGGCACCGCTCTGGAGGGAGACCACTGCAACTCCTGGCGCTAGTGTGGATGGGCTCCTGGTTTGTTTCATAGATTATCCTGCACCCTTTCCCCATGCTATGCACACTACCAAAGGAGCGCTGTAACTCACGCCACACCTGTGACAGAGACCATCAGCTTTCTCCTGGGACACAGATGCATGGATGAGAGGTCTATCAGTGGCTACTAGCCATGGTGACCTTTCTGCTCCACCGGGCTGAAGGTGGCTCCCAGGTAACACTGAAGTCCTGTAATGATTGTGGGTGTGGGTGTGTGTGTAGCAGGCCTGCTGTGTCAAATGGGGCCTCAGACTTGGAGTGGCCGGAGGCACTGAGCAGCTGGAGTTCCTGGAGCCCCAAGGCTGCAGCTTCCAACAGAAAGGTGTGTTGGGGGGAGGCCTCCAGCACTGGGCCAGGGAGCAGGAGCCTCTTGGGTCTTGGGTGGCTTCTGAGCAGGTGGGCTTCAGAAACCAGGATGTGGGTTGGAGTGCTTGGGAAACAGTCTCAATGGATGGCTCTGACAGATGATTGTCCCTCTGAACAGGACCAGGGACCGTTGGGTCCAAATAAGAACGCCAGAAGAGCCCTGCTGCACGAGGCCTGCGAGGGTCCATCTAGTCCAGCCTCCTCCTGTCTCACACAGAGGCCAGCCAGTTCTTCTGGAGGGCCAGCCACAGGGAATGGAGGGCCGCTGAGGTTGCCTCCTGGCTCTGGGATTCAGAGGTTTCGTGCCTCTGAACATGGAGGTTCCCTTTAGTCACCCTGGCCAGTAGCCACTGATAGACCTCTCTTCCATGCATCTGTGTCCCAGGAGAAAGCTGATGGTCTCTGTCACGGGCGTGGCGTGAGTTACAGCGCTCCTTCGGTAGTGTGCACAGCATGGGGAAAGGGTGCAGGATAATATATGAAGGAACGCAGTGCCCTTTTCCTGCCACATCCTGACAGGCAGAATGTGGCAGGGGGAACCAACTGCAAGATGGGGAAGGGGGAGTCTCAGGCAAGTTCTCCTCAGTGAGCTCTCGTAACTAGCAGTCAGAGAAGCCGAGTTTGCCACTAGCAGGGTCTTGTGCCCAGCTCTCACCTTCCCAGGTGCCCTGGACACAGAGCAGCCCTGTTGGGCCACTCACCTGGCACCTCTGGAGCTGGCGGCAGTGGCAGATGTCAGAAACTCTTGGAGCTGGAGGGAGGGAGGAGGGGAGGCTGCTTTGCTTGGAGTCCTTCTCAAGGCGGCTTGCAGGGAAAGACGCCACAAAACCAACACTAAGGCCTCTGCCATACTGACCTCATGCCAGAAGCAGGCTATACAACAGCTGAAGAGGTAAAACCCCTCAGTTTTCCCCAGTCCTCCACTTGCACCTGCTGGAATGGCCTTGGGTCAGCCAGAGCTCTCTTATCTGGGAGAACCGGGTTGGATTCCCCACTCCTCCACTTGCAGCTGCTGGAATGGCCTTGGGTCAGCCAGAGCTCTCTTATCTGGGAGAACCGGGTCTGATTCCCCACTCCTCCACTTGCAGCTGCTGGAATGGCCTTGGGTTAGCCAGAGCTCTCTTATCTGGGAGAACCGGGTTTGATTCCCCACTCCTCCACTTGCAGCTGCTGGAATGGCCTTGGGTCAGCCAGAGCTCTCTTATCTGGGAGAACCGGGTCTGATTCCCCACTCCTCCACTTGCAGCTGCTGGAATGGCCTTGGGTCAGCCAGAGCTCTCTTATCTGGGAGAACCGGGTTTGATTCCCCACTCCTCCACTTGCAGCTGCTGGAATGGCCTTGGGTCAGCCAGAGCTCTCTTATCTGGGAGAACCGGGTCTGATTCCCCACTCCTCCACTTGCCCCTGCTGGAATGGCCTTGGGTCAGCCAGAGCTCTCTTATCTGGGAGAACCGGGTTGGATTCCCCACTCCTCCACTTGCAGCTGCTGGAACGGCCTTGGGTCAGCCAGAGCTCTCTTATCTGGGAGAACCGGGTTGGATTCCCCACTCCTCCACTTGCACCTGCTGGAATGGCCTTGGGTCAGCCAGAGCTCTCTTATCTGGGAGAACCGGGTTTGATTCCCCACTCCTCCACTTGCAGCTGCTGGAATGGCCTTGGGTCAGCCAGAGCTCTCTTATCTGGGAGAACCGGGTTTGATTCCCCACTCCTCCACTTGCACCTGCTGGAATGGCTTTGGGTCAGCCAGAGCTCTCTTATCTGGGAGAACTGAGTTGGATTCCCCACTCCTCCATTTGCAGCTGCTGGAATGGCCTTGGGTCAGCCAGAGCTCTTTTATCTGGGAGAACTGGGTTGGATTCCCCACTCCTCCACCTGCACCTGCTGGAATGGCCTTGGGTCAGCCAGCGCACTCTTATCTGGGAAAACCGGGCTGGACTCCCCACTCCTCCACCTGCACCTGCTGGAATGGCCTTGGGTCAGCCATAGCTCTCTTATCTGGGGGAACCGGGTTTGATTCCCCACTCCTCCACTTGCAGCTGCTGGAATGGCCTTGGGTCAGCCAGAGCTCTGGCAGAGGTTGTCCTTGAAAGGGCAGTTGCTGTGAGAGCCCACCTACCTCACAGGGTGTCTGTTGTGGGGGAGGAAAATAAAGGAGATTGTGAGCTGCTCTTAGTCTCTGATTAAGGAGATTGTAAGCGGCTCTGAGTCTGATTCAGAGAGAAGAGCAGGGTATAAATCTGCAGTTCTTCCTCAGTTAAAAGCCTGAGTAGAAAGAAATGCTTTGGCCTTGTGCCTGAGAGAGAGAACGGAAGCAGGAGGTGAGCTTCAAGGAGGAGGCACCAGAAACTGACCTCTCTCTAGTCACAGAATCATAGAGTTGCAAGTAGGTTTTGCTGTTCTTACACAGTAAAAATCCAGCAGCAAATTGCATTATTTATTGTGTGTGAACACAGCCATATTCCAGTGCCCTCGACAATGCAGGAAATTCACAAGTACCTTCCCCTGACGCCCCTGCAAGCCTTGCTTCAAGCCCAGAAGATGGCCAACCCCCCCTCCCCCGCCCAAACCCTGGCCAAACTGGCTTGGTGAAAAATGTCTTCCTAACCCCAAAGTGGCCCGTCAGTATTTCCCTGGGCATGAGAATGAGGCCCTGATGCATCCTTCATTGCTGTCAGCTGACCATCTAGCCTCTTTAAAAAACCCCAAGGCAGGAGAGCCCACCACCTCCCAAGGAGGAAGCCTGTTTATTCCACTGAGGAACCCCTCTGACCGTTGGGAAGTTCTTCCTTTGTGCCCTGCTCTGTGGCATTCTTGCCTTTTCTTTGGGGAGACAGAGAGGAAATCCTCCTCTGGGATCCTCGGATCTTTTTGTTTGTTTTATGCATGGCCCACCTTGTGAGCAGAGAAAGGTGCCTGATTCTGGCAGGGCCGAGAGACCCACAGGGTCTCCTGGGAGAGAGAAGAGATGCTCTTGAACCTTGTGAGGGTGGCCCCAGCTGAGCAGTCTCCCAGCAGCATACTGGTGAAACTCCAGTGACATCTTCCTGGCTTTGTGTGCGCAGCATCTTCCTGGCTTCTGAACGCCTGTGTAAGCTGAGCAGATGTTCCGTTTGCCTTCGCTGGATCTGTTCCTGAAGCGGTCCAGGGGACACGGAGCCTGCCTCTGTGTGGAAACGGGCTTTGGCCGCTCCTCTCCATACGGCTTCATTGCTCTCCCCTTGGCTAAGGGATTAGGCTGTGCCTGGCTCTAAAGTGCCTTGAGAACTGGCTGCCCAGCGGGACTGGCACACTTGATGTCTGCTTTTGTGAGGCAGAGCCCCTGAGTCAGGTTGCTGGTGGACACGGCCAGCCATTCCCTCGGTTTCCTGCTAGAGCCTTCCAGCGGCTCTCAGCAGAGTCGTCCTGCTTGCCAGAGGCCTACAAGGGCAGCTCCCAGGAGTGCCCCATTTGCCAGGTGGAGAGAAGAAGAGGTTGGATCTCTACCTCCCTCCCTTCACTACCCGAAGGAGTCTCAGAGTGGCCTACAGTCTCCTTCCCCTTCCCCTCCTCACAACAGGCACCCTGGGGGGGAGGTGGGGCTGAGAGAGCTCTAACAGAAACTGCTCTTGAGAGGAACAGCTCTGACTTATTCAAGGTCACATGAGCAGGTGCATGTGGAGGAGTGGTGAATCCAACCTGCTTCTCCCTGCAGCTTCGGCCTGCTGGTTGTGGGGAGCAGCCATCATTCACAGGTCTGGGGCTTGCTGCTTCCACACGATCTTGTTCTCAACCAGCTGGGCTCCTGAGCCTTGTAAACAGAGCCCCGACACATAGGTTTACTGGGGGCACAGAATCCATGGAGGTCTGTGGGGAGTGCTAGAGGCCCAACTGTAGAACGTGCCTGACAGTTGGCCCGTGGGCTTGAAAGGGAGGCTGCTGGCAAGGGGTGGGCTCACGCAAGGCCATGGTGAGGCAAGAGCCCTTCTCTCTTGGCTAGAACCAGCAGGGGCGTTCCTGCCCTCTTCTCCCCGGCAGTTGCAGGATGAGCCCCGTAGATCTTTACACTCAGCAACCCAACAACTTCTGGTGATACCTGGCCCCAGAGACTTCCCTCTGGCCCTGGCCCCTGCCTGGTGGAATGAGCCCCCCTGGAGATCCGGGCCCTGCGGGATCTGCTGCAGTTCTGCAGGGCCTGTAAAACAGAGCTCTTTCACCAAGCTTTTGGTGGAGGCCGTGGGTGTCGCTTGTTATGGGCCTCCCCCCTTCATTCCATCCCAGGGCTACAAGACCGGCTGGACCTGGACAAGAGGCCATGTCTGTGAGGCAGAATTTGCCATTTTAGTTATCTATAATTTTAGATTTTATATATTTTAAATTGCTTTTTTTTTTACTGTTGATTGTTTTTATGATGTAACCCGGGCCCTGGGCTTGTTCTATGGGAAGGGGGGCTAGAAATCTAATAAATAAATACATAAATGGTTGCTCTAATTCCAAAGGACTTTGACCCCTGGAGGGGAGTGCACAGTGGCCCCAAGATGCCTCTGCTGCAAAGGCCATCCTGCCCCCTCCACCCAAGTGGGTGAGAGGCTCATGCTGGGTGTCTGCAGTCACTGGCCCGGAGAAATTAGGTATTGATTGCAATACATGGGAGGCTCTTTTCAAGGGGGGGAAGGGAGCCGTGATGGGAAGACCTGCATTGCTGGCATTTTATAACTTGGCTCTTTAACCCACTTTCTTACCAGCTTCATTTTCCCCCCACCCACTCTTACACCCTGACATCTTCCAGAATTTGCAGATTCTCTTTTTCTGCTTGTTTAATTCTTATTTGTCTCAGAACGCAGCAGGATTTTCTAAGAGTGATTCTCTAGCAGCTCCATCACTTGAGTGTTGTTCTTGTGTAGTTTGCATTCATTTCAGAGGGGTTTGTATGGGGAAATCTTGTCTTTTGGGTTGATCTCAGGCCAGGCACTGGATTTCTGTGACTGCAAACCCTTTCCCTGGGTTGAAGGAGACAGAACCTCAGCTTCCCAGTTTGGTCACGTTTGTCAGATATTCATGACTCCATCTTTGATTTAGGCTGTGAACTAAGCTGAGGCTGCAGTGAGTTCCTGAGGTCCTGATGCAGTAGAGAGAGAGTCTAAATGTGCTGAAGGGAGAGGCGGACCTTCTGGCCCACCAGCCGATGGTTCTTGCAGGCCGCGGCCAAGTATCCTGAGAAGAGTGCAAATCTGCTGCTTGCGTTGGATCAACAGGAGCAATCTGGGGAGTGGTTTCTTCAAGACCTGCTCAGGATATACGGCTTTGTTGTCTGTTTTTGGAAGCCGTGGTGGATGCTTCAGCTGGATCCCAGGTTGTCTAGGCTTCACCTGCTGCTGGAGGTGGTCGCATTGGTCGGTGCGGGGGCAGCTGGGAAGGTGTGATTGCCTGGAGGGGGTCCTTCAGAGGCCACCAGATAAGCAGACTTTTATCAGTCGAATAAACGGTTTGAATGGTGCAGAGAAGGTTGTTGAGGGTTTTTTAAACTGCTTCTTAAAACTTCAGCCAGTCTCCTCATGTCCTAGGAGCAGTCAGTGTGTGTGGCGAGATGAATGTTTTCCTTCCAGCAGGGTGGAGTCCTGCTTTTCAGCAGGGGACAGAGGCCTGGGCAAGTGAGCCTAAAGTGAGGTGCTCTGCAGCTACCCTTGGAAGGAGTGGAAGGGGGAGCCCTCTGGAGTCTGGCTGAGCGTCTGTTGGGGAGAGGACTCCTGGTGTCCAGGGAATGCACTGGATGCTGAGCTAGAGGAACTGGACCCTTCTAGGCAGCATTCAAGCTGCTGGCTTTGATCTTGGGACCAGCACCTCTTCTTGCAGAAGCCCACCCACCTGCTGAGAGCATCTCTGAGGACTGGATTTCTCTTTTCCAAGAGCTGAAAATGTCTGCTGCAGGGAGCAGAGCCTTCTTTGTGGTTGCCCCAGTGCTATGGAATAAACTGCCCTGAGAGGTGCTTTCCTTTTATTTATTAGAATATATGCTCCGTGTCTGGCTTTCTGCATGGAGACAGGCTGGTGTACTTTCCTTATTGATGCTGTGGCTGTTCTTCCCCCACAATAATTGCCATCTGTGCTTTTTCGTCAGCAACTGAATATCATATTATCATAATTTTATGGTGATCTGTATATCAGGTTCTCTAAATTCACAGCTTTTGTTTTAGAAAGACGTAGGTCTCTGTTCCAGTAGATTTCTCTTTTTCTACCATTATTAATTGTAATAATTACAAAAACGGGATGTTTTGTGATCAACATAACACAGTTTGAATCCAGGGCCACCTTTCAGACCAGCAATTTCATTCTGGATATACCAGAATAAAACTTCGTTGGTCTCCCAGATGCCTGGCTGGACTCAGACTTTATTCTGCTTTCAGACCTACACGGCTGCTCCACCTGCATCTATTGTAATGACTATGAAAACAAAACAAACATCATCTGAACTGCCTATAATTAAAAAACCAACCAAAAGCTTGGCATTCCCCCTCCCCCCAATTTTGTTCTGGTTTCTTCAGTTATTGCAGTCCCTGCCTCTGTTGGTTTTACTTTTCCAAGGCACCTGGCCTTGACCTGATGAAGAGGAGGCTGATTGGGACCAGGTGAAAAGGTCGGGGGCTGGTGTAGAGAAGGCTCTGGTCCCTCAGGGAGAAGGGGACAGAGGCTCTGGGCTTTCTGGATTGACCACAGACTAGACAAAGAGGGTTATGTGCGGGGGTGGGGGCAGAATTCTAATCCTGAAGGAAGGATGTGGGGTGCAACTTTGCCTTTCTCTCTCCTCCCAACGCCTGTGCTGAATTTTCCATGGCAGCCTCCACTTCCCTGCTTGCCTGCCACTCAACAAACCTCATCCCCCATCCAGGCAAATGTGCCTCAAGGTCCCGCTCCTGCCCACCTGGATGCCCGACCATCCTGGTACCACCTTCAGACACCCTTGCCTTGCCCATCCGCCTCTTCCTTCCAGTTTGGAGGCCTCAGTGCTATCCGTGTTTCTGTTTGGCCTCTTTCTTCCCCGCTCCCGCCCCCTTCATGCCAGGCACAGGGGCATGTCATTGCCACAAAGGAAGAGGGAGAGGGAGAGGGGTTATTCTCTCTGTCTGAAATCTGGTGGTGTGGGTGGTGCGACAATCCCCCTTCAAAGTGCAATCCCCTGTGCATGGTTTGGATGGAAAAACGTGAAAGTCCAAGCCCGAGAAAGGGTGTTTGTGTGTGGGAGATCTTCCATTGAAACCAGTGGGAAATAATGAGATAGAATTACGAAAAGAAAACAACAACAACAAAATAGTGAAGCAGCCCAGTAACAAAACAGTCCCTTTTGGAATTAACCACAGAAATGGCAGACGCTCCCACATTGCCATGGGATTGGGGCCTAGATTGAGCCATCCATCAGCCTCCATAGCTGGATCTTTGGCTCTGCAGGACCCTTCTGGTGATGGGATCTTCTGTATACAGAGAACTCTGCCCATGACTTTTGCCTCACATGGTTTTTCCTTTTGGAATGTTTGTGCACTGCCAAATTCAAAACAAACCGAGTATCTGCAACCAGCTTCCCCGGCTGCCTGAGTCCCCCTGGCGTTCCTTGACTCTCCTGACTCCAGAGGGAGACAGACAGACAGACAGAGAGGCAGGGGGCGGAGCCTTGTTGTGCTTGTCGGATGCCTAGCAACGGACTTGATGGACAGTTCCCTGGGCTCCTGTGGATGGAAAAGGGTTCTTAATGGCTGAGTTCGGGCTTGTTGGGTTGTCTGCCAGCCATGCTGCATTATGGGTCTTGCCAGGCAACCAGAATAGATCCTTTAGAAAGTTTCAGTGCACTCTAATTAGGTTTTTGATTAATTTGATTAACTTTGTATACTGCATACTGGATCCTTATATGTTTTAGAGGGTTTCACATTTGGGCTTGAAGTTAAATAAATAAGAGGTGTTCTGAAACAACTCTTTCTCTTTCTCTCTCTCTCTGTGCAATTGGAAGCCACTCATAGAAGCCTAGTG
Source organism: Heteronotia binoei (assembly GCF_032191835.1). NCBI lineage: Eukaryota > Metazoa > Chordata > Lepidosauria > Squamata > Gekkonidae > Heteronotia > Heteronotia binoei. The sequence goes on along the minus strand of NC_083231.1, from coordinate 126,127,415 downwards.
CTCACTGCATCTTCACAGTTGCCATCACCCGAAAGAGTCACATGACAACTCTGTGCCTTGTGTGCCACCCCACCAAACACACATGTGAAAGAGGCATGACTAACTGTCATGTGTTCAGATAGCAAGAGTGCCTCTGAACATGTCAGGCCGTCTCTCGCCAGCCAGCCTTTGTGACTCTGGGGGGAGGGGAAGGGCTCCCTCGGTCCAGTATTCGCCACAAACAGCAGACAGGTTCCAGGTTTGCCAGAACTATTTGTGAGGCCAGGCATTCAAAGAGAAGTGCCCCCTCCCACCTTAAATGTCCCCTTTAAGTTGAACTGACTTCATAATTGCAAGCCACTGGGTGGTTAGAATTTGTCTCCCTGCGAAGTTTTCTGCTTGCAATGGATTTTGTCTTATGGGGCGTGTGCCCCATTCTGCCACCTCCATCGGTTGTCTCAGTCTCATACCCAGAACCCTTGAGCCCTGCTTCACCACAAACCTGATACAGCCGTCATGGACAAGTTCTGCGGGGGGTTAAAAATAATACCCCTAAGTTTTAGCCTGGGCCCATATTAGTTAAGAAATTAGACAAGTTGCTAAAGAGCACGTCCTGTCTTCTGTTCCCTCTTCATCACCCAGGATAGGCAGGGGAGGGGTGGGCAGTTTGAGAAGCCCCCACATTCAAGCCCCCCCCCAAACCAGGTGTAGTGGCAGCTGCTTATCGCAGTTGTTCTTGCTGACTATGCATGCTGAGCGCACTCTTCAACGGTCTGGGGGCTCAAAGTCACTTTCATCTTTGACAGTTAATTGAAACATTTACAGAAAAGTTGTCTTGTAACTTAGGAGAAGAGTTAAGATTGGTCGTCTTACCTTGCTTTATCAGATGTAACTCCTATGCACTTGCTGATCGGCTCATTTGCACTTGTGTTGATCAGGCCTTTTTTTGTAGAAGGAACTCCTTTGCGTATTAGGCCACACACCCCTGATGTAGCCAATCCTCCTGGAGCTTCCAAGGCTCTTCGTACAAGGTCTACTGTAAGCTCTTGGAGGATTGGCTACAGCAGGGGTGTGTGGCCTAATATGCAAAGGAGTTCTTGCTACAGAAAAAGTCCTGTTGTGGATTATCTCATTTGTATTTAAGAATCATTTATGTAGATAGTAATTATATCATTGTGATAGAAGAGAGTTAGGGGAAAAAAGATTGATATCCTTCTATAAATATACACTACTGTGATAAGTAAATCACATTGCTGTGGATGGAAGTCTCAAAAAATAGGTGAGATTTCTGGATGTTTGTGATTTAGGCTTATTGGTAATCCCTAAAAGCAGTGGGACAAAAACCTGAAACTTTGTTTGCTTTTAATTTTTTTTTACTTATGATATGATTAAACAATGTGAGGAACTTTGATCATTTTAGCACATTTTTACAGTAATTGTAAGGTTAAGAACATAAGAGAAGCCATGTTGGATCAGGCCAGTGGCCCATCCAGTCCAACACTCTGTGTCACATAAGAACATCAGAGAAGCCTTGTTGGATCAGGCCAATGGCCCATCCAGTCCAACACTCTGTGTCACATAAGAACGTAAGAGAAGCCCTGTTGGATCAGGCCAGTGGCCTGTCCAGTCCAACACTCTGTGTCACATAAGAACATCAGAGAAGCCTTGTTGGATCAGGCCAATGGCCCATTCAGTCCAACACTCTGTGTCACATAAGAACATCAGAGAAGCCTTGTTGGATCAAGCCAATGGCCCATTCAGTCCAACACTCTGTGTCACATAAGAACATAAGAGAAGCCCTGTTGGATCAGGCCAATGGCCCATTCAGTCCAACACTCTGTGTCACATAAGAACATCAGAGAAGCCTTGTTGGATCAAGCCAATGGCCCATTCAGTCCAACACTCTGTGTCACATAAGAACATCAGAGAAGCCTTGTTGGATCAGGCCAATGGCCCATTCAGTCCAACACTCTGTGTCACATAAGAACATCAGAGAAGCCTTGTTGGATCAAGCCAATGGCCCATTCAGTCCAACACTCTGTGTCACACAGTGGCCAAAATAAATTACACACACACACACACACACACACACCGTGGCTAATAGCCACTGATGGACCTCTGCTCCATATTTTCTTATGCTTATGTTAATTTTCTTATGCTTGTAATGTCTTGCATAATCAGGGGTTGTTTTGTAGAAAAATAGGTGGTGGAGCTCATCCAGGGGTTGCTATGCAGGTGTGCCTACTATTCAATGGACAAGGTGGGGAGGAGGAGGGGGAACTGTCAGAAAGGTTCAGGAGCTGCGCTCCCGTGAGCTCCTACTGAATTCAAGGCCTGTGCATAATTAAGATAACTTTCTTTTTAAATAAAAGATAAAAAGTCTCTGCATGGTTTTGGTCTGGTTTGCTGGTTATAGTTCGAAGTACCAAACTTCCTACTTGTTTGTATTATCAGATTTGAAGGTTGCTAGATAGCCTTTTACAGATAATATCCTGGGGAACTCTGGTTTGCATGGGCAAAGGTCCTTTTCAAGTTGTTCCGTCCAGATCCCTAATTGGATGTGGGAGTGATAGTCTCCTATTACAAAAGCACCATGAAGAAACCTGAACCCGCATCTGTCTGCTCCTTCCAGTGGGGGGTGCTGCGTTCCCTCCTTGGGGGTGTTCTGGACAAGGGCGAAAGTGACCTGGCAACTGATGGCAGGGGGATGTCCGCTTGCTTTGCTGGCTGCCTCCATCTCCTTGTGTTTTGGTGGTGTGTGTGTGTGAGTGGCAGGCTGCTCCATGACTGGAGGAGGGTCAGTGTGGCCCCTGTCATGGGGGTGGTGGTGGTGGTGTCTCCTATTTCCCCTCTGCGGAGGAGCTACAGGATACAGACTAGCAGTGACAGCTAGTGACAGTGAAGCACCAGGGCCTTAGGATTGGACTGCAAGGCACATAGAAGTTTATTTTATGCTCTTAAATAGTACAACAAATCAAGGAATCTTTTTTGTGTGCGTATTTCATTTGTCCAGGGGAAAAGCCCCGGGTTCTTCCCTTTCTATCTCTACTCCTCCTTCCTTGAGCCGTGTCCCACTCGTGAGAAAGCTGCAGACTCACTTTTGGTTTCTGACTCCGTTTACAAAGCACCGGCTTCAAAGGTCTAGATTTGAATCCAGCAGCACCTGAAAGACCAGCCAGGTTTTTGGGGTCAAAGCTCCCTGGTCAGGTTCTTCCATCAGAGGCCTGCCTCTTGAACACTCAGGCACCTTGTTGGTCTCTTCAGCTGCGACTGGACTTGAATCCAGCTCTTTACAGCAGGCCCTCATGGCCCCCTTTGGAAACTGGCGCAGAACTTGCGTCTCTACATTGAGAAGCAGCAGGGAAAGTGGCCGAGGCGTCCTTAATGCCTCTAGGTTCCAGCTTGTTCAGGATCTCAGCATGTGGAACTTTATTCTGCTTGTGCAGAATCTCCTGAGAATGAGAGGCTGAGTGAAAAGTCCATGCTGCAGGAGTTGAGAGGAGGCGGTGTGAGGGGGGAGTGCTTTGGTGTGGGGTGCTGACCTCCTTCTCCTTCCATTCTAGGCATCAAGCGCAGGCCCCAGGATGAGCGTGGAAGCGAGCGGCAAGCCCGTGAAGGTGGGCTCCAGAGTGGAAGTCATTGGGAAGGGGTACCGTGGGACTGTGGCCTACGTGGGTGCCACGCTCTTTGCCACTGGGAAGTGGGTCGGAGTCATTCTGGATGAAGCCAAAGGCAAGAACGATGGCACCGTCCAGGGCCGGAAGTACTTCACCTGCGAGGAGAACCACGGCATCTTTGTGAGGCAGTCACAGGTGAGCTCCTTTGGGACCAGGGCTTGTCATCCTCTCTGATCTCTGGAGTGGGAGGGGGGCTGGATCAGCTGGCCACTCTGGGGCGGGGCCCTGCATCTGCACTGCTTTGGCCTGTTTTGTCATCACAGTTGTGGGCATCATATTTTCTTGGGAAGCTCTGTTGGAAAGGTTTTGTAGAATTTATCACAATCTTCCCAGCAGAATGAATAAGAAGGCCTGGAGGAGCCGCCACGGGGCATGTCACCCCCCCTTCCTCTGGGAGCGGCCTGACAGTGGCCCTCCTCCCAGGTAGAACCTGACCTTGGCCTGATAGAACCCAGAGCTTCAGATGTTCTTAACAGAGAGTGTGGACTTGGGACAACCGAATGCAGGCGAGGAGTGCTTTAGCCAATCAGAGAGCCTGAGTGAGAGATGTGCTCCCCTTTTGGAAGCATGTCCGGAGGCCACAGCCAGAAGCAGCCACTCCTGAGACCCTTTGGTCCCTCACGTGCTCTTGGCTGGCTTGTTCAGTGCCTTCTGGGGCTTCCCCACTGCACCTCATGGGCGTCTGCCGGAGGTGGCTGCCTGGCCCCATCGTCCTGTGGGCTTGACCAGAACTGGTGCTGCTGCCGCTTCTCTTGAATTTTCTGGTGCTGCATGGGAGGTCCGTTGCCATGGCAGCTGGAGGGAGTGGTCAGCAGCGCGGGATGGGAAGTGAAGCCACGGCGAGGCGAGCCCCTGGCAGTGCTTGCTGCCTTGCCCCCTTTCTTGCCACTGTGAGAGGGCTCCACTTCCCGGACTGAACCGAAGGCCCTGCATGGTTCCATTGTGCAGCTGTCCCAAGTGACGGAAGGCAGACTCTGAGGCCTCTTGGGGGGGATTAACCTGTTTGGGAGACTCATGGAGAGTTGGCTGTTGCCTGAGTCACAGTCACAGGTGAGCTCCCTTGAGACCTTTGCTAAGAGTCTTGGGGGGAAATCTGCCATGGTGTGCAGGGTGGGGCTTTTGAGGTCTGTCTTCTCTCCCCACACTCTCCTTGCAGGGTGGGCAAAGCCAGTGGCTTCCTGTGGCAGCATTAGGGGCTCAGGGCATGATGCCACTCCCCTGCTTCTGCTGCTGCTCCCCTAAGCGAGGCAGGCGTGGGAGAGACCATCAGGGTGTCCCCCGAGGCCCTTCAGCTGGTGCCTCACTTCGGTATTGAGAGATCCTCTCCAGGTGCTGCTTGAGCTTCTCCGTGATTAAAGCAGGGAAGACTGAAGGTGACAGAACAACAGCTTCCTTTGGGACTGGGACAGTAAGGGAGGAGGGAGCAAGACGGAGGTTATTTAAACCCAGGACATAGGGAAGAAGTCCTCTCACTCTTCCAGCAAGAGCAGCCGCGAAGGACCACACTTCCACCTTGGGGTCGGGGGAGGGTGATGGCAGCAAGCATTGTGGGGGCTTCCAAGAGCTTCTCGGTCAAGGATGCCCCCAAGGTCTGACCGCCAGGTGGTGAGCTGGGATCTTAAATTCCCCAGGGCAGTCCGGCAAACATTCGGATCCACACATCTCTGCAGGCAGATGACTTCAGTCGACACTCCCCACCGCTCCTCCCTGTGCAGCTCTGGTGCCACCTTCCCCCAAAGAGTCGGTGTAAAATGGTGGCGCCTAAGCGAAGACCGTTGATACACACAGCATCTGTCGCAAGCTGTGAGAGACCTTCAGTGGCCAAAGGCTGTGGGACTCTGGGCCAGCTCAGACACGGTGCTGTTGACATGACGGGCCCGCTGGACGCTTTGTCTGACCTGGCAGAGTAACCTCAGGTTTGGCCCTGGAGAAACCCAAAGGGGAGCAAGCCAGGACTTTGGTGGGGAGCAGTCCTCAGCCACTCTGACTGGGTCGTTGCCTCTTCCGCTGTTGTTTCTAGCAGGCTGCTGACCTCCCCACTCCCACCTTTCTGTTGCCTATAACTTGGGACGTATCTGCTGTGGATGCTCTCTTTCTGCATCTGCTGAACTGAGCTCTAATTCACAAAAGCTTCTGTTGGAAAAAAGTGTTGTTAGCTTTTAAAGTGCCTCTGGACTCCACAGCAGACGAACGTGGCTTGCCCACCCTTCTGGAATTGCTCTCTTGGGAATGATCCGTGGCTCTCAGTAGCTGGTTGGGGACAACATCTCCCTCCCCTTGCCCACCAGAGTTCAGGGTGGGAGTGTTGTGCGGACAGTGTGATGGCCTCTCTTCTGAGATTCCGGCAGAGGGGGGAGCAGTTGGCATGGCACTGCCAAGAGGACACAGGCCCATGTTTCTGGTACACGTTAGGCACAGTGCTTGCAGCGAGGGACTGCATGGCAAAGAATGGATCTTGGCTGATCTTGGTGTGGACTGCCTTGGAGACTCTCTGTCCACACGTGTGCAGCTTATACAGGGACACCTGAAGCCGTCTTCTCCAGAAGATCCAGCTCATTGGCAGCAGAGGGGGAAGGAAGTCTTTCCCGGTGCCTGCAGCTGACTGTGTCCCAGTGGGACCGAGTGAAGAGCTGGCTTCATAGTTATTCAGAGGAGGGGCAGGAAGGGGTGGGCTTGCTCTTCAGGCACAGGAGAAGTGGTTCTGTTGGGCTGGGGAAGAAATGAACAGTGCTGAGGAGAAAATGAGGCCAGTCCTGGAGACATTGGTGACAATCGTGTGCCTTCACTCCATTTTGTCCAGATCCAGGTGTTTGATGATGGCGCAGACACTACATCTCCAGAGACACCAGAGTCCTCGTCCTCCAAGGTCCCCAAGAGAGGTAAGGCCTTTGCCCTCATCACCTCAACAAGTGGCTATTCGAACTCTCTGTCTGGGGCAGTGATACTCTGTATTCTTGTGCTTGGGGGAGGCACAGTGGAAGGGCTTCCAGCCTTACTGATGAACCTCCTGATGGCACTTGGTTTTTTTGGCCACTGTGTGACACAGAGCGTTGGACTGGGTGGGCCATTGGCCTGATCCAGCATTTTATTTATATCCTGCCCTCCCTGCCGAAGCAGGCTCAGAGCGGCTTACAACATATAAAATTACAATTTATAATGTAAAACATCAGTACAGTTCAATACATAATTCATAAATAAAACCAACACAATTAAAACCATCATTTGCAATTAAAATTAACATTTTCGGTGCTACATCTCGGATACTTTCCTCAGTGGGTGTGGCGGATGGATATAGTAGATTATATCTACTGCAGGTCTACATTAAGCCTTCATTTAGGCAAAGGCCATTTTAAAAAGAGTGGTCTTGCAGGCCCTACGGAATTGGTCAAGACTCCGCAGGGCCCGCACCTCATCCGGTAGTTGATTCCACCAGCGTGGAGCGACGATCGAAAAGGTCCGTTAACACGTGCTCTTCAATTTGGCCTCTTTTGGCCCAGGGATTGTCAGCCAGTTCTTTCCTCCTGATCTCAGTACTCTCTGGGACACATATGGGGAGAGACAGTCCCTAAGGTACGCAGGCCCTCGACCATGTTCTTATGTTCTTACCTCCCTGTCCTCAGGCTTAGAATCAGAGAGTTGGAAGGGACCGCCAGTATAATCTAGTCCAACCCCCCGCACAATGCATGCATTTCACAACTACCCTCCCCCCACACGCATACATCCCCAGTGGACCTTGCTCCATGCCCAAAAGATGGCAAAAACCTCCAGGTTCCCTGGCCAAACTGGTGTGGAGGAATATTGCTGCCTGACCCCCAATGTGGCCATCAGTATTTCTGTGGGCGTGTCAGAAAGGGCCATGAGAACGAAGCCCTGGTGCTTCCCTTCCTGCCCTCCAGGAGAGCAGCAGCAGTCCTCCAAGGGCCCCCGGGCAGGTGCTTCAGTCTCATGGGGGCAAGAGACCCCCATGCTGCCCCAGCCATGTGCATGATGAGCATCAGCTCCAGGGGCAGCCATCCCGCCAAGGGGGAGGGAGCTGCCAGGGTAGGTCAAGCAGCTTTAAACTGCAGCATTTTGCTTTGGATGCTTCCTCGAGGCAGCCTTGGGTAAAGAGTATCTTTGAAATAATGGCACTGAAGGGGCGGAGCTGGCCCTTCCAAACCGGTGTCAGTTCTGGCAAGGTCCCGAATGCTGTTGGGGACATCCTGCAGCAGGCGGGGAGACCAGAGTGGGCAGGCCAGGTGGGCGTGGCACAGGGTGAGAAGGAGGCTGAGTCCTTGCGGTGGTTCCGAGGGAGGCTGCTTGTGACTGGACCCCAGTGGGCTGGCTTTGGTGGGCTCCCGATGACCGACTGACGGGAGCTCAGAAGTCAGCTTGATCGCCCTCCTTCAAAGGGGCTTCCAGCATTCCCAAGCAGACAATCAGCTTCATGAACTGAATCCTGTCAAGCCAAGTGGGACAGGGAAGCGGTTCTGGCATGGATGGCGGCAAGAAGCGAAGGGCCGTCCTGGGGGCTGGCTGGGGTTCAGGGCAGGCAAGGCAGAGTCCCTCCTCCGGCCCAGCTCTGGTCCTTTCAAACAAGCAGGGCTGGAATCTCAACCCGCAGAAAGGCCCAAGACTCTGGTCAGTGGCAGAACAGCCCGTCTCCCTGCAGGGAGGGCTCTGTGGGATTCCGCCTCTCCTCCTCTGCCCTGCCTCAAGAGGCGCCTTCCCTTCACAATGAAGCACCGGGAGGGGGGCGGGATGTGGAGAAACTGGACCCTGGTCTGGGCAGGGGAGGGGGGGGTCTTCTGAGCTCTGGCTCCTCCGAAGGGCTTCATTCTTGTGCTTCTTCTCCCCTCCAGATTCTTCAGAAGGCCCCAAAGCCAGCAAACTGGTGAGTGTTTCCTCCAGGGGCCTTGCGGGGAGGGGTGGGGCTGCACTTGTGAGGTGGCCTCAGTTACAAAGCAGGCTTTGCTCTGCAGGCAGCAGTGGTTGCAAAGGCCACGGAAGCCACAGGCACCAGATTGCAACGTGTGGAGTGCAGGGATCACTGCCGTTGCGTACCGAGGATGTGTGTGTGTGTGTGTGTGAGGGAGAGGACTAAATATCTGTCTGGCACCTGGGCCAAGCGCAAATGGACTGCCAGTGAGGGAGAGTCTTTCTCCTGGCTTCCTGGAAGTCATTGGTGCTGTTTGCAGGCCAGTGCGCCTGGCTGGTGTGACGTTTCATGGGGCAGCCTGCATGGCCCTCCCTTCTGGGGCTCCGGAGCTCATGCCAGCCAGTGCGTGCTGCACCCCCCCTCTGGGAGCAGGGGTGGACTTGATAGGACACAAGAAGCTGCCTTAGACTGAATCGGTCCATCAGAGTCACTGGTCTCCTCAGACTGGCAGCAGCTCTCCAGGGTTTCAGGCCAAGGTCTTTCCCTTCACCTTCTGCCTAATCCTTTTAAGTGGAGATGCTGCTGGGGATTGAACTGGGGACCTTCCGCATGCCAAATAGTTACCATCCTAAGTGAAGCTGCCGTGTGCTAAATCAGGCCCTCGGTCCATCAAGATCAGTCTTGTCTACTCAGACTGGCAGCGGCTCTTTCTCCAGGGTCTTCTCAGGCTAAGAGGTCTTTCATGTCCCCTCCTGCCTGACCCTCTTAAGTAGAGGTGCTGCCAGAGACTGAGCCTGAGATGCCCAAGCAGAGGCTGTGCTGCTGGCCCATGGCCCCTCTGTGGCCCACTGCCCCATGGGGCCACGTATCCGTACCGGCTGGGCCTCAAGATGGCCTGGCCTGCAAGGGAGCATGTTGTGGTGGTGTCCTCTGGTGTGCTTTGCCCAGGCAGTGGGCTGGGGAAAGCCAGTCCCTGGAGTGCTGGGGCGCTCCGGTCCCCTCCCCATCGGCCTTCGTGGAGCTCTGAAGTGCCCAAGTTCAGTCCCCTCCTCGCCTGGCTGGAATGCAAGGCCCATCCTCCTCACTGCGCTTTGCAAGCCATGGGTCATCTCTAGGTCTCCTTCCTGTGGGGCAGGAGCGGGTGCTTTCTCCTGCCTTCGCTTGTCTTCCTTTCCTAGCTGGGTGTGGCCTCAGGAGGAGGGACTGGCCTAGGCTGAGAAGGAGCAGCCCGGCTATGGAGGAGAGAGGGAGGTGTGCCGTCTTCCCCCCCTCTCGGTCACAGGCTGCCTGGGGCAAAAGTGCAGGATGGACATCAAGGGAGGGGGGTCCAAAAGGGTTCCATCTGTGAGACCTCTTGAGAAGCATGGAAGCCCAGAAGGGGGCCTCAGTGAGCCCCCCCCCCCCATGTGTGGATCAGAAGCTGGCAGGGGAGGCCCTCCATGCTCCCGCTGGGACCAGAGGTGCTGGAGGCCCTTCGACCCCGCCTGCTGGACGCATATTTGGCCCAGTGCTGCAGAAGGCCCTGAGGAGGAGCACACTGGATCGTGCAGACCCTCTCCTCCCTGCAGAGGGGGATACAGAGACCGGGCAGGGCCTTCCCACAGTCTGACAGAAGCACCAGAGGTGGAGGTGGGTGGTTGTGCCCACATGACTTTCCCACATGCCCCAGGCTTGCAGCGCTGTTGCCCACTCATCCATCCTCCAGTGGTCGCTGGTGACTTCCCTGGTGAGAGCACTGAGGGGAAGGAAAGGTCTGGAGCTCTTGGTGGGGCCTCGCAGCCTTTTAATAAGAGTACAATGGAGGTTCTGTGATCAGCAGCCTCTCTGGGAGTCTCCTCCCCCGCTTCTGCCTCGGGACAGCTTTCTGAGCCCAGCCATGGCAGAGCAGATGTGGCTGCCAGGCGCCCGTCCTGTGCCCTGCTTACTCCACTAGATGTCAGTAGAAGCACTTGGGGGGATGTGGGTGTCGAGAGGCCCAGCAGCCCACAGGAGGTTGCAGCAAGGGGCCTGCCTCTCCCCCGCCGCCCCTGGAGACGTGGAGAGTGCGGCTTGCTAACCTGGGGAGGGGGGGGGCAGACGTCTGCCATGTTTTCCAGGCCTTGGCCCCCATTTCAGTGTTTTGTCCTCAGCAGAAGGTGGCTGTGGAGGACGAGGCTGGTTTGGAACAGGTTTCTGCTGCATGCCCACCTAAGGAAGCCAAAGGCCCTGTGTTCTGCAGCCCCTTTGCCTTTGGCGTGGGAGGAGATGGCAGTGGTGGGGCGTGCCTGGGCTTGAACTCGAGGCCGGCTCGCTTGGAAGCACCAGCAGAAGATCTCCTTTGCCCCTCCCCCGGGTGGTCCTGATCCAACCCAAACATAACGAGACCCATCACGTGGCTTGCTGTTACCGTGAACGGAGGAAGAAGTGCTCAGTGTATCAGAAGCGTTCAAGGGAAAGGGGCAGGACTATAAAAGAACAGGGTCCCCTTACGATTTGCTAACAAAAGGGAAAGGGAGGGGGGCTCACTTGGGGGCCCACTCACCCAACTTCAAACAGCCCCCCCCCCCCACTAGCCCAGGTCAGCCCCGAGCCTTGGCTGCCCGACTTTCCAGAGCTGGCAGGTGACTTGGGCTCATGCAGGTGGTCTGGCAGCTACCTGGGAGTAGCACCTGCGGCATTTAAAAGAAAGAAAAGACAGCTCGCTTTGACCACACCCTGTTGCAAGATGCATGCTGGTCACGGCAAACCACGGAACTCAACATTTCCATTCCCAATTCCAAGGACTCTTTTTTATGTTTTTGTTCCATTGCAGTTTTGTTGTTGTTTTCATAATTGTATATTGATATTACTTCCCGTTGGTTTCAGTGGAAGACACCCCCCCCCCCCCCCGCTCAGGGCAGTACCTTCACGTTTTCCCATCCAAGTTGGACAAAGCTTGAGGATTGTCCTCTTCCCAAGGACAGCCGCTCTGTCAAGTTTCAAAGAGAATACCCCCACCCCGCCTTCTGAGGCCATGAAAGGGACCTGTGTTTAACCGGAAGGTCTATGAGGGAATTGATGTGGACAGTACAGCAGCTTCAAGAAATAAGCCCCAAATAAAAATAGTAAATTGCTTCAGACAGATTCAAGGAAGCTCCGTTCAGGAAGGCGGCTAAGACAGGCACTCTTCACTGGCACGAGAATCCACCCCCCCCCCACAGCAGCAGGTGCCATGACGTCAGCTCCAGAGTCCCACGCCACCCCCTTCAGGGTCAGAATCCCTCACACGTGTATGTGATCCTACTGGCTACAGCTTGCCGCCAGTCAAAGAAGGGCGGGCCCTCACAGCTTGTAAAGCCGACTGAGCAGCAGGATCTTTTCCACACCTTCAAAATGCTCAATTCTGCTTGCTTCCAGCATCAGCCAGACTTGGCCCCCTGGAATTTAGTCCTTCCAGTCCCCTCTCCTGGGAAGTGTCTCCTTGAAATCAGTCTGGCTTGTGAGGGGCTGTGGGGCAGCAGCAGGAGGGGTGGAGGCGAAGGGCCAGGCTCCCGTCAGCCTCCTTCCCACAAGGTCAAGAGAGATCTAGGATTGTGAGGGTCTGCCTGTTCTGAGGAGGCGGCTGGCCTCTTCTTGTACGCCAGTGAGCCTGCTGCTTCCTTTGTGCACCAGCGGCTTGGCCAATAGGTGGGAGAGCGTTCTGGGCAGTGGCGCCTTCAGATCCAGTGCCCTGACTTTGTGGACTGCCCTCTCACGGCAGCCCCATAGCCAGAAATTCTGGGGTGGGGGGGCCAGGGCATAAAATTTTGGGTCGGGGGGCCGTGGAGTCTTGGCTGCTTCTTCCAGCAGCCAGCCTCCGGGCCCCAGCTCTCTCTCTCTCATGCTCTTGGGGGTGGGAAGAAGAGCCCGAGGAGAGTGGTGGCGGCGGAAACGGGGATGCGGGGAGAGCAGGGGAGAGCTTGGGGAGAGTGGTGGCGGTGAAAACGGGGATGTGGGGAGAGCTTGGGAGGCAGGGGAGAGCGGTGGCAGCGAATATGGGGCAGCAGGGAGAGCGGGGGAGGCAGGGGAGAGCCCAGGGAGAGCGGTGGCGGTGAAAATGGGGCTGCGGGGAGAGCAGAGGAGGCAGGGAAGAGCCCAGTGAGAGCGGTGGCAGCAAAAAAGGCTGCGGGGAGAGCAGGGGAGGCAGGAACGGGGTGGGAAGAGCCCGGGGAGAGCGGCAACAGGGGCAAAAATGGGGCCGTAGGGAGAGCAGTGGGGAAAGTGAGGGTTGGGTGGAGGGGCCGTGCTCCACCGTAGCTACAGGCCTGTCTCATGGGGTGGCCCTTATGGCTGCCGGTCTGTCTGCCCCCTTGGGTTGCTGTTACTGGCAAATGGGGGAGGGGGAGTGCAGGGGCACTCATGGAGGGAAGAAGGTGATGATGAGGTTTTTGTGGGGCTAGCAGTCAGGGGCACAGTCACCTCTGCGCTAGAACTGCAGTGGGGCAAGCCATGCCAGGCACCCATCTCGGCCTTTCCCCACAGGAGGTCAGGAGGGTGCCCCGTGGGCTGGCTGTTGCCACCTGGGCTTCCGAAGGTTTCTCTCTGGCCAGGGCTCAGTGGTTGGAGGCAAACAGGGCAGGTGAGCAGGAACCAGCCAAGATCTCCTTCCTTTCTGCTTTTCTTACGTCAGCCTGAAGGCTGCTGGGTGGCCCCCTCCGCCTTCCCTTCGGAGTAACTGCTGACTCTCTAACATCTAACCTTTTGTCCTCTTTCCATGCAGCGTGGAGTGAAACCTAAAAAGGTGGTGTCTGTTTTTCCTTTTGTGGCAGAGCCTCCCCCCCCCCCCCCACGCATGCGAGAGATCCGAGGACAGCTGTGGCTGCTCGTGTGCATGCGTCCCCTGCTGCATGTCTGTTCCCCTTGCTGGCCTCCATGTTGGGCAGTGAGGAGCTTGGCTGAGACTGGAGAGCAGCAGGGGGCCGAGACAGAGGCTCAGAGGGCCTTGGGCTGGCTTTCCCCTCTCACTGCTCGCTCCCTTGGCTGCCTTCTCTGCATCAGTGTGACTGACCAGAAGGGGAAGCCCCTCTTCCGAGAAAAGAGCAAAGGGGTTTTCTCTGCACGGTTGAGCCGCTGCCTTCTGGCCACCAAGCACAAGTTAGGGGGTGTTAGAGACAGGAAGGAGTGTCTGTACAAAACCAAGGAATGAGTGATGAAATAGGCACTGCGGCAAGAAAACTCTCTGCGTCTGGGTGTGGAAGAGCTGGCTGATGGGAGAGCCATGACTATTCACCTAGATCCGGGTCTTAAGTTGACTTAAAACTTCAGTCCTGTGGAAATAATTCCACCCCTGCCCTGCCCCACTTGCAGAGCTGCTGACTCCCTGTGCCCTGACCCCCTGAGCTGCCTCAGCCAGTGGCCTTGGGCTGCCCCTCAAGGGGAAGAAGAGCAGCACATTCAGAAGACCCCTCCGGCTGGATCATCCACCTTCCTGCCGTGCTGTGCCTCCCCTACCCAGCCCACAAGCCCAGAGCAGCTTCACGGCACACAGGCAGCTGGTAGCATTCCGGCTGTTCCCCGAGCACCCAGCTGGAGACACACAAAGCCAAAGAGAGGCCCTACCTGTTTGCTTCACCGGTGGGGATGGTGTGGCCAGCGATTCTCTCCTGCAGCCTCTCGTCTAGGCCCTCCCGGTGGAGAAGCCTTTCACCCCTGGACTTTGAGGGGATCTGCCCCCTTCCCTCCGCTGCATGTGCCAGAGGCCTCCTGCCCTGCATGTGCTCTGTCTCCTCGCTTTGCATGAAGCCCCCCGGCGAACTGCCTTTCCTCCCAGCCCAGGAGGCCCATGCAGTTGCAGATGCCCTCCCGGGCTGCCATGGCTTTGTTTCCTGTCTGTCTCTGCTTGGTCCTCTGCCCCACCGCCGTGTCCGGGGGGGGGGGGGCCTGTAGCTCAGGCAGGTCATCCCTGCTGCTGGATTTCTCCATTGCCTGGGCCTGCGGGCAGAGACTCTCCTTGCTTGGGAAGTGATGTGGCCCCAGTTGCAGTAGCTCGTGGCCTCTTGGAGCATGGAATTTCTGCCACAGCCCTCTTTGGGAAGTTCACTCTGAGCCCTCCAGGATGGCTGAAGGTGTCAGTTGGCAAATCCTTGCTGATGAGATTAGGGAGCTCTGTGGAGCATGAACTCCAGTGCTGGGGGGCTGGGGGGGGCACAGATGTGATGGGTAATTGCTTGCTGGCTCCGCCCTGTTGTCCTTTCTGGTGCCAGATGGCCAGTGGGAGGTCCGCCCCGTGTCCTCTCCCTCCTTGCCCTGAGCCCATTAGCTCTGCTGCCTCGCTCTTGACCCGCCATCTGTCTCCCCCCCCAGGAAGGATGGGGGGGGCGCTTAGCTCAGGCTCCTCCTGTGAGGATTTTGCTCCCTCCACCCTGTGCGGCCTCTTGAGAGGAGGGAGCTGCAGTTGACTGAGAAGGATTTGCGGCCTGGCAGCCAACATTGCTTTTGACATGCTGCTTTGGGGGGTGGGGGCAGGTCTGGGGCGGTGCTTTGCAGAAGGGATTGGGCTGGGGGGGGGGTCCTGGGAGGAGTTAAGTCCCCCCCACAATGGCAAGTGGAGGTAGAAAGCAGCCTGCTGGTGCGAGGGGAAGATGTGGGTGGAGTGGAATTGTGGACCCCTCTTGATGCAATGTGGAGAGGCCACACCCCAGCCCCAGGCTTCCCCACTCTCTGCTGGCAGGACTTGGGGTTTCTCTGGAAGAGACTTCTTTGGCCCCAGGAGCCATTGGTGCTGGTTCCTCCTTCCGCACGGCAGTCAGATGTGGCGCTGTCCAAGGTAGTTGTCCACAGGCAGGGTTGTTTCCTTTGACGGCTCTGGGTGTGGCCATAGGGAGCCTGCATGCCACCTCTCCAGGCAGTTTTCAATGAAAGCAATAAAACAAACTCAGTAGAGAGACACTATGAGAGAGGCCAAGGAAGCAGGCCACGGTGCCCTCCTTTCCCTGGGCTCTTGCTGGCCTTGAATCTGCTGCAGTCAAGCTGGTGTTCTGGATTGGAAGAAGTCATATGAATTACGGGAAATTAAAAATCCGTGCAGATGTGTTTACCTGACTTGTGCAGGTTGCTGAATTCCTCTGGCGCAGAGGTGTTTTGAAGTGCACAGTACATCCGGCCCCCCTGGGTTTTGCTTAAGTCCGCCCTGAGTCTGATGTAATGCAGTTGCCCTCCCCCCTCCCTGGTCCCAGCTGGCTTCTGCCGGGGAATCCCAAGGGAATCAGAAGCCCTGGAAGCTGCAGCAGGCCCCTGCAGAAGAAAGCTGAGGAGCAGGCAGTGTGCCTCTAGAGGCTCTCCCCTTCCCCTGCAAAGGAAGGGCCTGGCCTTGGCTCCATGCAGCTGCCTCCAAGGGCGGGCGGGGGGGGGGGGGGGGCTTTGGGACTCTGCGTTGTCTTTCAGTGCTCTGCTGCTCTGTGCTACTTTCGACTGTCCAGTGAAATTAACAAGATGGGTTCCCTGCGGAATAAACTGCAACAGCACAGAACTCAATGCAATAAAGAAAACCTAGTGCATTTTCACGAGTCTTACCTATACAATATATAGGTATAGATACCTATACAAATATAGGGTGTTCTTATAACCTTATGTACAGTGATTGTGTGCTATTCAACATTAGTACACAGTCTTCTTG
Source organism: Heteronotia binoei (assembly GCF_032191835.1). Lineage (NCBI taxonomy): Eukaryota > Metazoa > Chordata > Lepidosauria > Squamata > Gekkonidae > Heteronotia > Heteronotia binoei. The sequence goes on along the minus strand of NC_083231.1, from coordinate 126,111,289 downwards.
GGAATGAATACTGAATATTGAAGAATTCTCTGGAAAAGTCTACATGCCACAGCCAGACTCATTAAACAAAGTCAGTTCTTAAAGGATCCTGCAATCTGACAGGTAACAGCAGATGTCCTGTTTTGGTATCTTCTTTTTCAAGAATTGCTGTAATCTTTCATACAAATGTTTTACAAAGAGCTTCATAGGAAACTCTGAAACAGCCTCTTCCTGACAGGAAGATGTCCTTTTTATCTCTGTAGATTTTTAAATAGGGTTTGAGGTTCTTACTGAACTTACTGAATCTACAGAAAGGAGAAAGGTGTGTTCCTGTTAGAAAGATGCTCCTTAACAGTTTCTTGTGAGGCTTTCTGTGAAATATTAGTAAGGACGCCATACCCAACCTGAGAATCTTCAGCGTGGAGATGTGTGTCTTCCTGTCAGAAAAAGACTGTTTAACAGTTTCTTGTGAAGCTTTTTGTAAAATATTGGTTTACAGCGATTCTTGAAAAAGAAGATACCAAAACAGGAGGACACCCACACAGTTACGTTTCAGGTTGCTGGATCCTTTATGAACTTACTTTGATTACTGAATAGAGCTGCGGCATGTTTTCAAGAATTCTTTGATACTGAGAATTCATTCTCAAGAATAAAATCATGGAAGGGACCTCCAGGGTCATCTAGTCCAGCTCCCTGCACAATGCAGGGAACTCACAAATACCTCCCCTCCACACCCTCAGTGACACCTGCTCCATACTTGAAAGATGGCACACACACACAAAAAAACCCCTCAAGGACCCCTGGCCCAAAGTGGCAAACAGCATTTCCCTGGGTGCATAAGAAAGGGCCATGAGAACTAAGCACTGATGCAGCCTTCCTGGCCTCCTCATCAGGACCTTAAGTCATGCAATCAGCTTTGCTGTCAGGTGGCCATCTAGCCTCTGTTTGAAAACCCCCAAAGAAGGAGAGCCCACCACCTCCCAAGGAAGCCTGTTCCACTGAGGAACCGCTCTAAACTCACAAACCCCTCCCCCTAAATTCAAAGGATCCTCATTGCTGTCAGATGGCCATCCAGCCTCTGTTTCAAAACCTCCAAGGAAGGAGAGCCCACCACCTCCTAAGGAAGCCTGTCCCACTGAGGAACCGCTCTCACGGTCAGGAAGCTCTTCCTGATGTTGAGCTGGAAACTCTTTTGATTTAATTTCAACCCACTGGTTCTGGTCTGACCTGGGTCAACATAAGAACATAAGAGAAGCCATGTTAGATCAGGCCAATGGCCCATCCAGTCCTACACTCTGTGTCACACAGTGGCAAAATTTTTATACACACACACACACACACACACACATATATACACACACTGTGGCTAATAACCACTGATGGACCTCTGCTCCATATTTTTATCTAAACCCCTCTTGAAGGTGGCTATGCTTGTGGCCACCACCACCTCCTGTGGCAGTGAATTCCACATGTTAATCACCCTTTGGGTGAAGAAGTACTTCCTTTTATCCATTTTAACCCGACTGCTCAACAATTTCATTGAATGCCCACAAGTTCTTGTATTGTGAGAAAGGGAGAAAAGTACCTCTTTCTCTACTTTCTCCATCCCATGTATTATCTTGTAAACCTCTATCATGTCACCCCGCAGTCGACGTTTCTCCAAGCTAAAGAGCCTCAAGCGTTTCAACCTTTCTTCATAGGGAAAGTGTTCCAGCCCTTTAATCATTCTAGTTGCCCTTTTCTGGACTTTCTCCAATGCTATAATATCCTTTTTGAGGTGAGGCGACCAGAACTGCACACAGTACTCCAAATGAGACCGCACCATCGATTTATACAGGGGCATTATGATACTGGCTGATTTGTTTTCAGTTCCCTTCCTAATAATTCCCAGCATGGCGTTGGCCTTTTTTATTGCAAATGCACACTGTCTTGACATTTTCAGTGAGTTATCTACCACGACCCCAAGATCTCTCTCTCTTGGTCAGTCTCTGCCAGTTCACACCCCATCAACTTGTATTTGTAGCTGGGATTCTTGGGCCCAATGTGCATTACTTTGCACTTGGCCACATTGAACCGCATCTGCCATGTTGACGCCCACTCACCCAGCCTCAACAGATCCCTTTGGAGTTCCTCACAATCCTCTCTGGTTCTCACCACCCTGAACAATTTAGTGTCATCTGCAAACTTGGCCACTTCACTGCTCACTCCCAACTCTAAATCATTTATGAAGAAGTTAAAGAGCATGGGACCCAGTACTGAGCCCTGCGTCACCCCACTGCTTACCGTCCTCCACTGCGAAGACTGCCCATTTATACTCACTCTCTGCTTCCTATTACTCAGCCAGTTTTTGATCCACAAGAGGACCTGCCCTTTTACTCCATGACTCTCAAGCTTTCTAAGGAGCCTTTGATGAGGAACTTTATCAGAAACAACTCTGCACCATCTTCTCTATGACAGCCCTTCAAATACTTGAAGATGGTGATCCTATCACCTCTCAGTCATCTCTCCAGGCTAAACATATGCAGCTCTTTCAACCTTTCCCGATAGGACTTGGTCTCCAATTTCCTCACCATCTTCATTGCCCTCCTCTGGATATGTTCTAGCTAGTTTATATCCTTCTTAAATTGTGGTGCCCAAAACTGAAAAGTAAAGCAACACCATCAGTTAACGTGCTCTGGACACTATACTTCTGTTGATACAGCCCAAAATTGCATTTGCCTTTTTAGCTACTGCATCACACTGCTGACTCATGCTCTGTGTATGGTCTACCAAGACTAGAAGCCAGTGATAGCCCTGCCCTCCATGAGTTTGTCCATTTCCCTTTCAAAGTCTAAGTTGGTGGCTGTGACCACTTCTGTGGCAGTGAGTTCCAGTTTTAACACTTGTGTACTATCAAATAGAATGCTTAATAGAGTATAATCACTGCGTATAAGGTTATAGGGGAAAGGAAAGGTCCCCTGTGCAAGCACCAGTCGTTTCCGACTCTTGGGTGACGTTGCTTTCACAACGTTTTCACAGCAGACTTTTTATGGGGTGGTTTGCCCTTGCCTTCCCCAGTCATCTTCACTCCACCCCCAGCAAACTGGGAACTCGTTTTACTGATCTCAGAAGGGTGGAAGGCTGAGTCAAACTGAGCCGGCTACCTGTAAACCCAGCTTTCACTGGAGATTGAACTCAGGTTGTGAGCAGAGCTTAGGACTGCAGTACTGCAGCTTTAACACTGTGCCACGGGGCTCTGTATAAGGTTATAAGAATGCCCTATATTTGTATAGGTAAAAGTAAGATGGAACGTGTTGGCACTTCACTTGGGAAGCCTTCCACTTTGGAAGGGAATCCTTTTTGCCTTCTCTTTGCAAGCCCTCCTAGAAATGAGGGTGCAGTGACTGAAAATGCCTTGAAATGGGGAGGTGAAGAGGGGCCAGTCTGTGGAAGGGCACTGTGAGAAGGAGGCGGCTGGACGAGCATCATTTGTGCATCGTCTTAGAGGTGCTTCTTGACCCCTACTTTGTTCTACTGCTTCAGACTGACACCTGGATCTGTTCATGGGTTCACTTAGGTGGCTCTCAGGTCACAAAGGGTGGCAACGATATGAGCCAGCACCTTAAGCTGAGGTGCTGAAAGCATCAAGCCAGCCCATGAAGTTGCTTCAGAACAGATGTGAGTCGCTTGTCCCAGCTGCTGCGCTCTGCAACAAGTGAAATTTCCAAGGTGTCTTTAAGGGCTGCTTTTTGTAGTGTCTATTAGAGTGTTTAACATAGTTTATAAACCAGCCTTTCTTCTGACAAATCAGGATCAGGGCCAGGTCATAACCAGAGCTAAAACACTGAAGGCATTAAACTAAACAACATGGAAGAGTTTTCAGCAGGGAGAAGGCATTCCCTCTCTTGCCCAGGCTCAAACTCCACCTCTCCCAACCCCCAAGAGCTCTACAGAGCAGCTCCCAGACCAGGAAGGTGGAAGCTGGCCTGGCCAATTCCAGGACAGCGTTCCACAAATCCGGGGCAGCAACCAAGAAAAGCAACGCCTGGGCTGCTGCAGTAGAAGCCCTGCTGGAACACGCAGCAAGAAGAGGTCCTTTGCGTCACTGAGCCCCAGCTCATGAAGGGTGTTGGAGGTGAACAGCAATGCCTTGGATTGGGCCCAGGCACTGAGCGCAGCCATTGCAGGGACTCAAGGCAGGAGCAGTACGGTCTGCATTTTGTAGCAGCTGAAGCTTCTGTCTTGTCTTCAAGGGCAGCCCCGTACAGAGCATGCTGCAGTAATCTGCAAATAGGGAACCAGCGTCCAAACTCCTTGAACCCTGAAGACAGTATTGTTTGCCATCATGGTTGCCTGTTTCTGCAAGAGGATCCATCAAAAGCTTGTGGCCCTTCTTTACACGCCCAGGGAAATGCTGATGGCCACTTTGGGGCCAGGCAGGAAACCAAGCTGGTGTGTGTTCACTACAATTCCAAAGATAACTTTACTCTGGTATCGCTTTACTCTGCTCTGGTAAGACCTCACCTGGAGTCTTGTGTTCAGTTTGGGGCACCACATTTTAAGAAGGATGTAGACAAGCTGGAAGGGGTCCAGAGGAGGGCGACAAAGATGGTGAGGGGTCTGGAGACCAAGTCCTGTGAGGAAAGGTTGAAGGAGCTGAGGATGTTTAGCCGGGAGAGGAGGAGGCTGAGAGGTGATATGATCACCATCTTCAAGTACTTGAAGGGCTGTCATCTAGAAGATGGTGTGGAATTGTTTTCTGTAGCGCGGAAGGTAGGACCAGAACCAATGGGTTGAAATTAAAAGAGTTTCTGGCTCAACATTAGGGAGAACTTCCTGACCGTTAAAGTAGCTCCTCAGTGGAACAGGCTTCCTCCTTGGGAGGTGGTGGGCTCTCCTTCCTTGGAGGTTTTGAAGCAGAGGCTAGATGGCCATCTGACAGCAATGAAGATCCCCTGAGGTTAAAGGGAGGTATTTGTGAGTTTAGAGCTGTTCCTCAGTGGAACAGGCTTCCTCGGGAGGCGGTGGGCTCTCCTTCTTTGGAGGTTTTGAAGCAGAGGCTAGATGGCCATCTGACAGCAATGAAGATCCTGTGAATTTAGGGGGAGATGTTTGTGAGTTGAATGGACAGCGTTACTGATGTAACAAACACGAATTTGAGCAGACCTCAGAGGATGGTGGAAGACAGGAGGGCCTGGCGTAACTTTGTCCATGGGGTCGCAAAGAATCGGACTTGACTGTGTGACTGAACAGCAACAACAGTTTGTGACTAGATGGCCCTGGAGGTCCCGTCCAACTCTACGATTCTGTGATTTGGTGAAGTTGCTTCAGTTGGACCCTCCTGAACAGTCTCCAACAGCTCCGGGGCAGTCCAGGAGTGTGTGTGTGTGCGTGTGTGTGTGTGGGGGGGAGGCTGGCTTTCCTGCTGGTTGTGACTTGCAAGAGAAGATAGGCTCTCAGGTTTCCCAGGAAAATGCTGTCGCAGAAACTCCAATCGATTTCTAGGCCCTGAACGTTTTATAAGTATCCAGGGTGTGCAGTGGGCAAAACCTTCCAGGCGCCAGTGGGTTTTTGTTTGCTGGGAGGGAGGCTGGCTGGCTGGCTGGGCCGTGCATTTCATGCGGCCTGGCTGAGGAGCATGCCCTGCTTCCCCTCGTGGCTCCCATCCAAGCGGTGCATTTGCTCTCCCCCGCCAGCGCCTCCAGTGGTACATTTGCGGCTGCATCCGTGTGTGTGTGTGTTGTGCTTCTGCTGCTGGGCGGAGAGCCGCTGGGGCCCCTTCTGCAGATGGCCCAAGAGGAGGGGGGGCGTTGCTAAGTGACTCGGGGCGGCTGGCCGGGGGTCCCTGGGCAGCAGAGAAGGCGGCGGCGCCTGGACCAGGGAGCGGGAAGGGCGGGCGGGCGGTGACGTCATGGGCGGGCGGGGCCCCGGGGGTTGGAGGCCTGCGGCGGGCGGCAGAAGGATGGGCGGCCGGGGAGTCCGGCGCCAGCGTCCCGCTAACTGAGCCGCCGGGCCCGGAGGAGGAGGCGGGCGGGCCATTTGCAGCCAAGAGGGCTCTTCCCGGGCAGCGAGCGAGCGCGCGCGCGGCTGCATTGTGGCGGCTAACCTCCTCTCTGTCTCCTTGCCTGTCTCTCTCGCTCTCGCTCTCTCTGCCTCTGCCTCTGGTGCAACCATGAAGCAGGCCGCGGCGCCGCGCAAGGTACGGGGGCGAGGGGGGGGGAGGGAGCAGGAGCCCCCCTCCCCGCACTGGGGGCCCGCCCGCCCTGCTCCCCTGTGCTGCCGCGGGGCGGGGGGCGTCGGGCAGGCGAGTCTCCTGTTGCAGCGGCAGGTCTGCGGGGCCTTCCCCGCTCACGGGGTGCTTTGCGTGCCCCACCAGAAGGGCAGGGCAGAGGCCGGGCCAGGCCACACACGTCAGGCGGGGGGGCAGAAGCCCAGGAGTGCCCAGAGAGCTCCCCTCCGGTGGGCCAGGCAAAGAGGGCGGGCGGGCTGGCTGGCGCAGGGGTCTGGAGGCTTTTGTGCCCCCTCCCTCCCTCCCTCCCTAGCTTCGCATCAGCCCCACCAAGGGTGCCGCTGGGCACAGGTCAGTTAATGGGAAGCACGAGGAAGTTGGGGTGGAGCGCAGGGCAGCTTGGAAGCGCCCCTCAGGCAGCAGTGGATACTCCTTAGATGCTGCAAAGGTAGTGGGGGGGGGGGAGCAAGATCCATCTGCCGGGGGGGGGGGGGGGCTGGGACCAAGTTCCCTTCTGGGGCCTGGATTGTGTGGATGGCAGCTGGACCAACCGGCCAGTCTGGACTAGGACATCTGATGCCTCCCCCTCCCCCCCAGGAGACTTTGGGATTGCACCAGCTGGGAGGAAGAAAACCTGGGCTTGCAGCCTCTGCTGCGAGGCCTTCAGGGCAAAAGCCACCCCCTCTGCCCAGATTAATGGCTGCATTTCTCTTGCTGGAAATGCCCCTCAGCACAGCCATGCAGGAGTGCCAGCCAGGGCCTTATAACTGGTTGGCACAGACAGGCTCCCTGCCACCAAGGGGTGCAGCTGCAGGAGCCAGGCAGGGGGCCCAAAGATGGCCGCCTGGGGAGGGGGGCGGTCACGGGGGTCATGCTCTCCCTGCCCCACTCCAGGCAGTCCTGGCCACCCTGCAGCTGAAGCTTCCTCTGATGGAGCTCAGCTCCGGGGGCGGGGGGGGGGGGGCAGAAGGGAGCCTGTTTGGGCTTCAGGCAGTCTCTGAGTTGTTTGCTGAGCGAAAGGCACCCATCCCATTGACGCCTTTGTGGGGGGGGGGAGGAATTCCCAGCATTTTGTGGGCCCCACAGCCACCAAAACGTGGCTTCCCTCCAACACCTCTCAGCATATTGGCTTTTGAGACCTGATGGCTGATGCTTGGGGGGGGGGGGGGGGGTTCCAGTCCTCTCTGTGCCCCCCCCCCCCCAGATTGCCTATGGATGTCAAGGCTACAATATCCACCCTGAGCCCATTTTCTGGAAAGGGTGGGATATAAATTAAATAAGTAAAAAGTAAATGAACTAAATAGAGCTTTCCCAGCAGAGGCTCTCAGTCATGGCAGGTGGCTTTCCTTCGGACAGAGGTTGCCTAGAAAGGAGAGCGAGGGACAGCCCCCTCCCCAGCAGGAGCGGAGGGTCCCCCAGGCATCATTGCTGGAATCCGTGGCCTCTGGCCTCCCAACAAGACTGGAGAGGGAGGGGCTAGGGCAGAGGAGAGCAGGAGGTGGCAGCAGGCTGCATTTTCGGTGCCTTTTTCCTCTTTGCAAATGAAAGCCCCCCTCCCCCCCCCCACACATACACTGGGAGCCCCTGAGGTCCCCACATGCAGCTGACCCTGGAGCTGCCTGGCCTCTTTCCCAGAGGCTTCCTGAGAGGAGGGGAGGGCTTGCCCACCTGCAGCCGCCCTCCAGCTTCCCTCTCTGCCTCTCCTGCCTGGCAGGAAGCCTGCCGGGAGCTGCCTCCCTTCCGGGCTGGGCTGGGCGTCCTGTGCTCTCGCTGCCTGTTCCCTCCGGCTGGGCGGATGGATGTCTGGGACAGGAGCCAGGGCTCCACTAGCCTCTCGGTCTTGGGGGTGCTCTTCTGGGATGCTTCCTACAGCATCATCTTTCCCCAGGGACTTCTGCAAGCAAGCTCTGCACTCAGCTATAAAAAACCCAGCAGGGTCTGGCTCTGTTACAGCAGCTGCACTGTTGGCCTTGGGGCTGTCAGAAGCCCCTGCAGGAAATGTTCTCCCTCCCCCAGTTTCTGTGAATAAAGGTGCTGCTTCTGGGTCCTCAGGCGGCCTCTGGAATGGCAGGGTTGTTGCTTCCTGAGCCATGGGGATAGGTGCGGCTGCCCAGGCATGCTGCCAGAGTCAGCGAGGGGCACTGCTCAGCTGCTTGGCAGTCCCCCCTTCCCACTGCTTTAGCCAGGCACGCTCTGGGCACTGCCACTGCTGACTCTGAAGAAGAGGGCCACTTGGAGGCCACCTTCTCTGACAGTGGCGCCTTTGTCCCCCTCCGGAGGCTGCCCCCTTGGCCAGGAGCAAAGCTGTGCTGGCTGCGGGGGGGGGGGGGGGGGTCAGAGCAGGGCTGCTTTCTGGGGCTGAGAAAAGTGGGAGGAACAGAGGAAGTGGGAGGAATGAAGGCACAGCAGCAGGAGGCCTTCTGAGGGCAGCAGTTTCTCTCCCAGCTTCTGCTCTTGGCCTGCCTGCAGCGCACATCCCGTTCAGGAGACCCGTCTGGTCCCTAGGCCCAGTTGCACCTGCGCTGCAAGAGGAGGCTGGGGCCGCAGGGAACCTTGCTGCCTGTTGCTGCTGGCGATGTTCCTCACCAGCCTGTGCCTGGGAGGGTTTGCACTCGGCACCACAGAGAGGGCCTGGAAATGATCCCCTCATCAGCCTGCCCTGTCCTCTGTGGAGTTGTTCCCCCCCCCCCCCGTTAATCCCTTGTCGAATTCCCTGCCCCACCCCAAAGCAGCCTCTGTCCCGTGGCCCTGGCTGGCTGCTTGCCTGATGCAGCCCGGGGGTTTGGGGGGGGGGCTTTGGTGGCACTTGCTAGATGATGTCCCCAGTGGGAGGGGGGCAAGACCTCCCAGTCCCCTGGCTTTGCCTCAGCTGGGAGCAAGTCTTGAACAGCGCCCCCCCAAGCATTGCAGCTGTGTTAGTCGTACAGCCTGGCCTGAGTGTGTGTATGGGGGGGGGCATCAGATTGCCCCGCTGGTCCCAGGGGAAGTCAGATTTCCTTTCACCTTGAGCCCTATTCAAGGGAGAGGGAGCAGCATAGAAATTTGATAGCATAAGCCTTTCTTTATGGCCCACTGTTCTTGCTGAGGGGTTTTGGGGTGGGGGGGCAAGATGAGCAAGCAGCTAGAAGCAAGGAGGGGGAGTTTGGGCAGTGGGCTCCTGTGACCCGGTGGGTGGCCCTTGCCTTCGGAGACGGACGCCTTAAGAGGCTGCTTCCGGCAGGGGGTGGGGGGTGGTGAAGTCACCCCCACTCGTTTCCCTTGTAGGTCAGAGAGGCCTTCCAGACTCTGCCCTGCAGGGTGGGGGTGGGGGAGGACGGGGGCGTGTCTGTGGCCCTTTGGGGGGGGGGTATTTGGGGATGTGGCTTGGCCCGGATGGCCCAGACAAGACCATGAGCCCTCATCAGGGAGTGCTGGGATGGGGGACCCCCAAGAAGGTGCAGGGTTGTGACGCAGAGCCAGGCAGCAGCAAGCCCCCTCTGAGCGTCTCTTGCCTTGAAAAACCCGACGCGGGAGGCTCCCACAAGTCAGCCCCCCCCCCCACATCTGAGAGTGTTGCACAGGATGGTGCAGAGAGCTGCCCCCTCCTTCAGAAGAAACGCATGCGGCCAAGCGGGGCCCCAGGGGACTGAGATGCAGCTGGGGGGGTGGCGGGTGGGGAGTTGCATGCATCAACCTTGGCAAGTGTGTGGCGCTGACGGCCTGTCCACTAACAACCCGTCTGTCTTGTTTCTCCCTTTCTGGGTCTTCCTCTGCTGCTGCGGCTGTCTGTCTCTCTCTGCTCCTGTCTCCCCCTGTGTGACTGTCTCTCTTCCTCTGCTGCCTTCGCTCGCTGGCTGCCCTGCAGACCACTGCCCGGCGGCCCAAGGTGAGAACAGGTGCAGGCCGGATGGCTCTTGGGAATGCCGGATGCCCTTTGCCCTCTCCCACTCGCTCTGCACCTCTTGGCTGTTTCTGGGGAAGGAGGCTGAGGGAGAGAGGCCGGGCTGAGCCACGAGGCTGGATAAGCTCCTGATGCTGGAGCAAGACACACTCGCCTTGCAAACCTTCTCTGCTCCTTCCACCAACAGAAAAGGGCCGCAGCTCCCTGTGACTTGCTGTGCTGCCCTCTGTGACCACCTGCTTCCCCTTGCCCTGCCTGTTCTGTCTGCAGAAGGGAGACGAGACTCCTGCCACTAGCCCCCCCCCCCCAGGACAGCCCTGGTCTGTGTGGCACCAGAATCCACCAGGAGTCCTTCTAACTCGCACTCCTGGCCTTCCCATCAGCCTCCACAGGCTGTAGCCAGAAATGCAAGAAAATTGGAGGGAGAAGGAGCTGGAGATTCCGAGCAGGGATCTCGGGGGGTGGGGCGGGGCGGGGCGCCAGGGGCAGCTTCCTTCTGGAAAGGGCCTGACTGCTTGTCTGCGGCAAGATTCCTGGCAGGAAACGGGTGGAGCTCCCTGGTGGGTGGCTTGAGGGCACCCTAGGCTCGGCCTGCTGTGGGCACAGAGATGTGGCTCTCTTGGCGCTTGACGGACAAGAACGGAACGGGGGAAGTTGTGTCCGACAATCACTTCAGGTTTTAAATGTCAGTTTGGATCTGGTGAGTGATTCAGAAGCCTGTTTCCTCTCTCAGACCCTGAGCTGCCCAAGGGGCGTGCGTGGAGGGCCCTCTGTGGAGCTTTGCAAAATGCAGGCCTCGTGGCCAGTATGGGAGTCACAGGCAATGCAGAGCTCCGTCTCTTCAGCTGCTGGCTGCCCAGGCTTTCGCAGTTTGTATGTGAAGGGCTCAGTGGTGGCAGCTCACTGGAGACGGGGGGGGGGGGGGGGGGGGGAGGCAACTCTCCAGCTCCTGGAAGTCTTCTGTGTCACTTGTGGCTGCTGCCCGCCGTGTTGGTTGAGGAGAACTTCCTTGTCTCTTCTGAACCTTCAGCCAGTCACTTTTGTTGGGTGACTCCTCGCTCTGCAAGCAGGGGCCAGAGAGTTTCACTTTTTCTGATCTGTTCATGCTTTGTACACACACATACACCCAGTGGTCTAAATCAGGGGTGGCCAACTGTAGCTCTCCAGATGTTTTTTGCCTACAATTCCCATCAGCCCCAGCCGGCATGGCCAATGGCTGGGGCTGATGGGAGTTGTAGGCAAAAAGCATCCAGAGAGCTACCCTTGGCCACCCCTGGTTTAAGTTACGGAGCACAGAGCTTGTGGGACCCTGCTGCCTCCTTCCCACCATTGGGAGAACCGGACGTTTATTTCTGCTGACTGCTGTTGAACCGGTTTTAATTCATCAAAGGACCTGACTGCTAAGTTTATTCATACGTTTTTGGTGAGGCGCAGTAGCAAACCGCCCCGTCAAAAGCCTGCGATGAAGATGTTGTGAAAGCGACGTCACCCCAGAGTCGGAAGCAACTAGCGCTTGTGCAGGAGGGGGGTTACCTTGACCTTTGTACTCTGTCAAAAGCCTTTTGGAGGTCTGAGAATCTGCCATCTGCTGAGGTGCTGTTGGCTACAGGCTTGTTCTTTTTCTCAAAGAACTCCCAATGGCCTGAGAGGCTGTTCCTTCCTTTGCACATCTTCCCTCAGCAGGCTTCCTTCCTCTTGACCCCGAGGTCTGTCTTCCAGGACCCTTTTTGCCATCTAATCTGGGACCGAGGCTAGGCTGGCTGGTCCCTTTTTAGAAAAATAATGCTGACCATTTTCTGCTCAGTCTAAACGACTCTGGATTTTTGCACAAAAAGAGATGGATTTACACTGGAATGCTTGCATAACTCTCAGGTGTTACTCCTGCAGGCACGGTGGCTTGCTATGGCATTCTCGTCCGCCTGGTTCATCGCCCTCCTGCTGAGTTTTCCAGGAGGGGGCCTTGGCATGAGCAGATCTCCCCAGTCGGCTGCCAGAAGAGCCATTTGGCCAAATGCAAAGCTGGCTGGGGTGCAAATGGGAGTCTCTGGAGGCAGCCTTGGAAGGGCTGCTTGCTCCTCAGGCTTCCCACCCCTTGGAGGAGGCCACCGTGTGCCCCCAGGCAGAGAAAGGCCACAGCTGCAGAGCTGATGGAGAGGAAAATGTCCCCAGGCTCCCTTGCAGCAAGACGGGAGGAGTTTTCCAGGGATAGGCCTTGGTTGTCCCTGGTTCAGTTGCAGCAGCCCCAGTTGCGAGGATGAAGCCAGGCTGAGCCCCTCTCACTGGCTGCCTTGTTCCCCATGGCACCAGTTCACAAGGGTGGGGTGAGCCGAGCTGAGCTGTTGTGCCAGACTCCATGGAGAGGTGAGAGGCCCACACCTCGAGTGTGCTGCCAAAGGCCAGGGGCATCCAAAGGCTCCCTCTAGGCCCAGCCTGGCTGAAGTTCTTCTGACCCTTTCTCTCCCCAACTGCTTGCTTCCAGCCCACCCGCACTGGCAGTTCCGCTGCGTCCAGTGGCACAGCAGGGCTCTCAGGCTCGGCCTCCGCCTCCACTGGCGAGATGAGCAGCAGCGAGCCCAGCACGCCTGCGCAGACACCCCTGGCGGCCCCCATTGTCCCCACCCCCCCTCTGACCTCGCCGGTGGCACCTCCAGCAGTCCTCTCGCCCACTAAGGTAAAGGGGCCCCTCGCCTGGGTGGGTGTGGGGAGGTGGCCAGCTTTCTCTGGCTGTTCTCCTGGGACCACATGCAGCTGTTCAGTTGGGGCCAGAACTGCTCAGGGCCGCTGGGGGGGGGCTCCTGGCGACACCCACGTGCTGCTGCCGGGGGGTCTGGCGCCTGCTGGCCGTGATGGCTGCCGTGTCCTTCGGCCCGCAGGAGGAGGAGAACTTGCGCGCTCAAGTGCGGGACCTGGAGGAGAAGCTGGAGACCCTGAAGATGAAGCGGAACGAAGACAAGGCCAAGCTGAAGGAGCTGGAGAAATACAAGATCCAGCTGGAGCAGGTCCAGGAATGGAAGAGCAAGATGCAGGAGCAGCAGGCCGAGCTGCAGAAGCGCCTGAAGGAGGCCAAGAAGGTGCGGTGGGGCTGGGGGGGTGGCTGGGGGGGGGGGGTGTGCTTCCAGTAAAGGGCCTCTGGCAAAGCAGTTGCTGTTGCCTGCACTGCAGTCCGTGGACGAGAGACCACCTTCCCCCGTGCCCCTCCTGCCCTGCTAGCCTGAGCTCCTGGCTCCGTTGGGGTTGGTGCTTACTGGGAAGAAAGGGCCAGGTGAGGGGGGAGGGGGGCTGCCCGGCCAGTCACCCCTCCGCTGAGCAAAGGCGGCACCTCCTTCCCCCGAAGGAAGCCAAAGAGGCCCTGGAGGCCAAGGAGCGCTACATGGAGGAGATGGCCGACACGGCCGACGCCATCGAGATGGCCACTCTGGACAAGGAGATGGCGGAGGAGCGGGCAGAGTCCCTGCAGCAAGAGGTGGACTCCCTGAAGGAGAAGGTGGAGTTCCTCACCATGGACCTGGAGATCCTCAAGCACGAGATCGAGGAGAAGGGTGAGCCTGGAAGGACACTCGGCTGCGCTGTGCGTGATGCTCCTCCTGGTTGCCGGGGGCAGGTTCAGTGCCCCAGCTCTCGTGGGGGCCTGACCTTCAGAGCGTGCCCAGGAGGGGGTGGGAGAAAGACCTGGGAGCGGCCATGTGTCCACTCCTCGGCTGACGCCTCCTCTGGCTCTGTGGGCTGGACAAAGGGGGTGGGGGCAGAGAGGAGCTGGGGGGCTGCCCCTCCCTCCACTTGGACTAAGCGCACCTCCTTCCCTCCTGGCCAAGGGGGAGAAGCCGAAGGGAGTCCGGCTCTCTGGCTAGCAAAAGCTGGTGGCTTTCTCTTCCAGGGTGAGAGCAGCACAGCACTTGAAACCCCAGTATAAGGAGAAAACGCTGTGCTCGCTCAAAGACAGGGCATCACACTGTATAACCTTCAGCGCTTACTATAATTTTGCAGACTCTCACACAAACACCCCCAGAATACATACAAAACATCCAGAACACGACGTCATGTTCACTCCTGTCCTGGTGTCGCTTCTGGTTTTGCTGATACTTCGTCAGCGGACAATATTCTCGCATGCAGAAAGTGCATATCAGACCTCCAAAATCACGCCTGGACTGCGTTTAGAAACTGGACTGTCAAAGTCAGAACCGGCAAAGCAGTGAAACAAAAATAAGTTGTGCGCTGCTAATTATACATATCATTATATCAAATATTAAGACGGGTATTCAAAGGAATCGCACCCAGAACTGAACTAGAGCTTCATGTAGAGGGCAAATACCTTTCCCACTCTTTGGCTGGCTAGCAAGCCTTCCGTTTTAGAGTGAAAGCCCTCTTATCAATCATACCTCAAAACAGTCTGAAATAAGACACATAGACATTCCTAGTTCTCTGTTTTACAGAGCACTGAAGGGACCAAGTTCTGTAGATGGTGCCATTTAAAATAGTATGCTTACATGTTTTGGGCACGACATTTTAAGAAGGATATAGACAAGCTGGAACGGGTCCAGAGGAGGGCGACGAAGATGGTGAGGGGTCTGGAGTGTTATGAAGAAAGGTTGAAGGAGCTGGGGATGTTTAGCCTGGAGAGGACTGAGAGGTGATATGATCACCATCTTCAAGTACTTGAAGGGCTGTCATATAGAGGATGGTTTGGAATTGTTTTCTGTGGCCCCGGAAGGTAGGACCAGAGCCAGTGGGTTGAAATTAAATCAAAAGAGTTTCTGGCTCAACATTAGGAAGAACTTCCTGACTGTTACAACGGTTCCTCAGTGGAACAGGCTTCCTCCTTGGGAGGTGGTGGGCTCTCCTTTCTTGGAGGTTTTTAAACAGAGGCTAGATGGCCATCTGACAGCAATGAAGATCCTGTGAATTTAGGGGGAGGTATTTGTGAGTTTCCTGCATTGTGCAGGGGTTGGGCTAGATGATCCTGGAGGTCCCTTCCAACTCTATGATTCTATGTATAAACTTTAAAATAATTATTGCAGGAAACAATTTCATTGCATCATACAATGTGAATGGTTCCTCATCCTCTTGGAGAGGAGTGACAAGTGGAGTGCTCAAGGATCTGTCCTGGGACCTGTTTTGTTCAACATCTTTATCAATGATTTAGATGAAGGAATAGAGGGAATGCTTATTAAATTTGCAGATGATACTAAATTGGGAGGCATTGCAAACGCAGAAGAAGACAGAAACAGGATCCAGGATGACCTTGACAGGCTGGAAAACTGGGCTAAAATCAATAAAATGAATTTTAACAGGGAGAAATGTAAAGTTCTGCATTTAGGTAGGAAAAATCCAATTCATGGTTATAGAATGGGGGAGACTTGTCTTAGCAGTAGTGTGTGCAAAAAGGATCTAGGGGTCTTAGTGGATCATACACTGGACATGAGTCAACAGTGTGATGTGGTGGCTAAAAAGGCAAATGCAATTTTGGGCTGTATCAACAGAAGTATAGTGTCCAGATCACGTGATGCGATGGTATCACTTCACTCGGTAAGTCCTCACCTGGAGTCTTGTGTTCAGTTTTGGACACCACATTTTAAGAAGGATATAGACAAGCTGGAACGGGTCCAGAGAGGGCGATGAAGATGGTGAGGGGTCTGGAGACCAAGTCCTATGAGGAAAGGTTGAAGGAGCTGGGCCTGTTTAGCCTGGAGAGGAGGCGGCTGAGAGGTGATACGATCACCATCTTCAAGTACTTGAAGGGCTGTCATATAGAGGATGGTGTGGAATTGTTTTCTGTGGCCCCAGAAGGTAGGACCAGAACCAATGGGTTGAAATTAAATCAAAAGAATTTCCGGCTCAACATTAGGAAGAACTTCCTGTCCGTTAGAGCGATTCCTCAGTGGAACAGGCTTCCTCCTCAGGAGGTGGTGGGTTCTCCTTCCTTGGAGGTTTTGAAACAGAGGCTAGATGGCCATCTGACAGCAGTGAAGATCCTGTGAATTGAGGGGGAGTGTTTGTGAGTTTCCTGCATTGTGCAGGGGTTGGACTAGATGACCTTAGAGGTCCCTTCCAACTCTATGATTCTATAATTCAATATTACAGAAAGCTAGAAAAATCCAAATTTTGGTTGGAACCGTTTGATATCAGACTCTGAATCTCCTCAGAACAGCCTCCGCACCTTATTGTAAGGAAGACTCTTCTCCTTAAAGATTACAAAGAAGGGTAGATCGTCTGGTGAATGATTAAACTGGATAAAAGGATTGACTCACAGCGGATCTTCTGTTTTGTTTCTGATTCAGACTTGTGTTCACTCACCCTTGTCCTAAGTGGTCTGATGGTATTCCCCACCTCAAATTACATGGGAGTACAAGGCACACTAGTTTAGATGTGGCATAATTAGACTGATGTCTCCATCCACAGCTCTGCCGGTTCAGGCTTTGACAGTCCAGTTTGTAAATGTAGGCCAGGCATGATTATGGAAGTCTGATATGTACTTTAAGCGCACAAGAATATTGTCCACTGATGAAGAATCAAAATGAAGCGAGAAGCAACACCAAGGCTGGAATGAATATGACATCATATCCTAAATGTTTTGTGTATATTATGGGGATGTTTTTGTGAGAGTTGATAAAATTATAATAAGCGTTGATGATTATACTGCGTGATGCACTCACTGTCTTGGAGCTAGCACAGCATTTGCTCTTTATACTGGGACAGAAATAATAAACAAGCAGAGTAACAAATAAATGAGAGGTCACCAAGGAGGTCAGAATTGAGCCAAACTGCTTTGGAGCCTGCGGGGCTTCTCCAGGGGTCTCCAGTGTCTGTTTTGGTCTCAGTGGCCCCGATTCTGTAGGGGCCTTCAAATGAGGGGGGGGGGGCCTGGAGCAAAAAGAGAGGTGAGGGCAGGATGGTCAGTCCTCTTCGCACGTAGCGCGGCTTGTGAGTAGGCTGCCTTGTTCATCCTGAAGAGCCATTCTGTGCCGCCAGGCTCGGACGGTGCTGCTTCCAGTTACCACGTCAAGCAGCTGGAGGAGCAGAATGCCCGGCTGAAGGAGGCCCTGGTGAGGTAGGGAAGCCCTGCCCGCTTTGCTTCCCTCTCTGCCCCCAGCCATGGGGGGCAGGGCTGGCGTGGCTTCTGCTGGACGGGGGGGGGGGGGGGGCGGAGTTCACAAGGGGGCAGCTCTGAGCACTTTTTCTGGGGCAGGATGCGGGATTTGTCTGCCTCAGAGAAGCAGGAGCACGTGAAGCTTCAGAAGCACATGGAGAAGAAGAACCTGGAGCTGGAATCCCTCCGGCAGCAGAAGGAGAAGCTGCAGGCCGAGCTGAAGCAGGGGGAGAGGGTCATCGACGAGCTCAAGGAGCAGGCAAGTTCGCCTCCTCTGTGGGCCTCTCCTTGCCCAGGAGGAAACAGCAGGTGCCCTGCTTGGGCCTGGACTCGGTGCAGCCTACAAAGCGCTCCATGGCCTGAGTTCAGCCAGTCTTCCTTTCCCCCAGGTGGATGCCGCTTTGGGGGCCGAAGAGATGGTGGAGACGCTGACAGAGAGGAACCTGGACTTGGAAGAAAAAGTCCGGGAGCTTCGCGAGACGGTTGGAGACCTGGTGAGAGTTGCCTGGTGGGCTGGCAGAGCTCTTGGCCTGGCTGTCCCTTCATGGCCCTGCTTGCCACAGGGGGTGGGGTGGGGTGGGGGGCTGTCTTAGCCTGGCTGGGAGCTATATGGAAGGGGGTGGCTTCGTGTGTAGCCCCTCCCCCCCTCACAGTTGCCTGGGAATGTTCTGAGGGTCGCAGTGTCAAGTTCCCTGTTTATAGTAAGCTTTTGCGGCAGTAATTTTGGCTTCATGGCTTAGGCCTGTCTTATGTCTCTGGTAAGGAATGTCAGGTGATTCCCACAGTGTGACAGCTGGAGCCTTCAAGGCCACTCGCTTCTCTTCCCCTCTTTCACTCCCCTTTTCCCCACAGCCATTTATCAACATATAGTTCTTAGGCATATTATTGTATTATTTCAAATTCCCCGCGTTGTTCTATATCTTGTGTGCCCTGCTTTGCCTGCTCCGTTTCCTCACTGAACTGTCCAGCAGCACCAGGCTTCAACAAACAAGTCACCTGCTTTCAACAAAGAGTCTCCTTATTGGAAGACCTGGAACGTGACAGAGTGAGCAGGCAAAACGCGGCACACAAGATATAGAACAACGCGGGGAATTTGAAAGTATCAAAGGTCACAGGTTACAATAATATGCCTAAGAACTAAATGTTGATAAATGGCTTTGGGGAAAAAGGGAGTGAAAGAGGGGAAGAGAAGCGAGTGGCCTTGAAGGCTCCAGCTGTCTCACTGTGGGAATCACCTGACATTCCTTACCAGAGACCTAAGGCAGGCCTAAGCCATAAAGCCAAAATTATTGCCGCAAAAGCTTACTATAAACAGGGAACTTGACCCGCAGCTTCTCTTTGCCTGCCCTCCAGAGTAGCCAAGTGTCTGACGGTTGCTTCCCGCCCCCCCTTTCCAGGAAGCCATGAATGAGATGAACGATGAGCTGCAGGAGAACGCCCGGGAGACCGAGCTGGAGCTGCGGGAGCAGCTGGACATGGCGACGGCTCGTGTGCGTGAGGCAGAGAAGCGGGTTGAGGCAGCGCAGGAGACGGTGGCTGACTACCAGCAGACCATCAAGAAGTACCGAGAGCTGACTGCCCACTTGCAGGTACTGCGGCTTTGCCCACCTGTCTCCTGCCGGGCTAGGCTGGGGTTGGACCTGACTCTGCTGCAGGCCACGGCAGGCTTTTTGCCTTTGGCAGACTCAGCCCACACCATCCAGACAGCAAGCAGGATGCAACTTGGCCCTCTCTCCGTGACTCATGAAATGAAATGTCCAGTGAGGACACTGGTGCAAAATTGAGCTTTTCTTGCTGCAAAATATTGACCCTTTTGGCCCAGAGGAAACCCTGTCCTGCCACAGTTTGGTGTGAAGGTTAAGTGCTCAGATTCTTACCTGGGAGAACCACCTAACCCTGCCACATGCATCTGCTGATGTGACTTTGAGTCAGTCACAAGTTCTTTCAGAGCTGTTACTCTCAAGAGCAGTTTCTGTTAGAGCTCTCTCGGCCCCACCTACCTCACAGGGAACAGGAAGGGAAAAGAGATTGTAAGCCACTCTGAGACTCCTTTGGGTAGTGAAAGGCAGGGTATTCCTCCTCTTCTTTTTCTTCTTCTCCTTCTTTTCCATCTCCTCTTCCTCCTCCTCCAGCACACAGGCAGTTGCCTCCCTCTCATAAGAACATAAGAGAAGCCCTGTTGGATCAGGCCAGCGGCCCATCCAGTCCAACACTCTGTGTCACATAAGAGAGGCCTGTTGGATCAGGCCAATGGCCCATCCAGTCCAACACTCTGTGTCACATAAGAACATAAGAGAAGCCCTGTTGGATCAGGCCAGTGGCCCACCCAGTCGAACACTCTGTGTCACATAAGAACGTAAGAGAAGCCATGTTGGATCAGGTCAATGGCCCATCCAGTCCAACACTCTGTGTCACACAGGGGCCAAAAAACCCAAGTGCCATCAGGAGGTCCACCAGTGGGACCAGGACACTAGAAACCGTCCTACTGTCCCCCCCCCCACCCCAAGCATCAAGAATACAGAGCATCACTGCCCCAGACATAAGAACATTAGAGAAGCCATGTTGGATCAAGCCAGTGGCCCATCCAGTCCAACACTGTGTCACACAGTGGTCAAAAAACCAGGCGGCATCAGGAGGTCCATCAGTGGGGCCAGGACACTAAAAGCCCTCCCACTGTACCCCCCCCCTCCAAGCACCCAGAATACAGAGCATCACTGCCCCAGACAGAGAGTTCCAACAATACGCTATGGCTAAGAGCCACTGATGGACCTCTGCCCCATATGATTATCCAGTCCCTTCTTTAAGCTATCTGTGCTTTTAGCTGCCACCACCTCCAGTGACAGTGAATTCCAGGTGTTATTCACTCTAGAACACTTGCCTCCAGAGTAGCCCGCCCCCCAGTCCCTGTTGTAGGACTGACATTCCTGTGGTGTTTGCAGGGACCCCTGCTGTGTTCTGTAGACCCTCCTTTCAAGTGGTCCCACCCATCTGGGAGGACTCTGGGCATGGAGGGAAGAGGCTGCTACTAAGAGGGGCAGTTCTTCCTGTTCTCCTTCCCTCCCTCTCTTCTGCCTCCCTTCCGTGGTACCCTCCTCCCCTGCCCCCCCCTTGAGCCAGGTGCTCCTGTCTCCGCACACCTGATGCTTCCCCTTCTCTTGCTGCAGGACGTGAACCGAGAGCTCATGAACCAGCAAGAGGCTTCTGTGGAGAGGCAGCAGCAGCCTCCCCCGGAGATGTTTGACTTCAAGATCAAGTTTGCCGAGACAAAGGCCCATGCCAAGGTGGGCGACCCCTCCCTCTTGGGCCAGCTCTGGGGGTGGGGCTCTGGGCACCCAGGGTGATGGGAGGGCCTGCTTGTTCCCCAGAGCCTGCAACTGGAAAGCCTCCTTCAGCCCTGACTGCCCTGGAGGACAGCCCAGCTGCAAGCCCAGTGATCTTCTCAGGTCTGGGAAGCTCAGCAGGGCCCTCTGGCAAGGACTTGGATGGGAGACCTCCTGGGAATGCCCAGCCGGGAGGACAGGGGCAGGGTCTGGCCAGCCACCTCTTTGAATATCCTCCAGGCCCCCAGTAGATCGACATGACTTCCAAGTGCATGTGCATGTGCACACACACACACACACAAATAGCAGAAAAGTAAAGAAAAACCCTTTTTCAGTGGTTCCTTGTGGAATGAGATGTGTTTAAGAAGGTTTATAGGAGGCCCAGGAGCTTGGAAAAGCCTCGAGGCTCCTTGTCGCCTCAGCTCACCCATTTGTAGCGTCCAGAGCTTGTGAGTCAGAGCCCCCCCCCCCCTCCTCACTGACACAGCCATGCAGCCGCCTGGCCTTTGGCACAGGGAAACGGACACCACAATGACGGTGTGCTGCAGGAGTCTCTGCTTTTGGACAGCAGAGCCTCAAACTGATGTTATTCCAGGCAGCTCACTCTGCTGAAAAGTGGAGAGATGCAAGGTTCCTGGGTAGTGGTGCTGAGTGGTCGTAGCAGGGCTCCAGCAGGCTTGGGCGAGAGCCAGCATTGTGTTGTGGTGACGAGCGGCAGTGGATTCCAATCTGGAGAGCTGGGTTTTCTTTCCCACTCTTCCTCCCTGTGAAGCTTCTGGGTGACCTTGGGCCAGTCACAGTGTCTCAGCGCTCCCTCAGCCCCACCTACCTCACAGGGAGTAGGGAAGGTGATTGGAAGCTGCTCCAATGAAGGGCAGGGTAGAAATCCTCCTCCTCTTTCGATGGATTGTTCGACAAGCAGCATTTATACTGAGGAACTTATTTTAGCTTATTATGAAAACTTGTGTGTGTGTGTTTTTTTTAAATTGGATTTCTCTGTTCCTATCTAGATTTTCATTTTCTTATAAAAGGACCCTGACTAGGAATTAGAACGCTTGGCTCGGTCCTTATGTCTTGGAGAGTGGAGTGATTTTAGGACAGGACAGGCCAGGAAAAGGAGCTGTCAGTTCAGTCCGGGAGGACGCCTTGTCTTGAGCATTGTTATCAGTTGCAGTTTGGCAGCCTGGCTTTCTCATCTCTTTGGGCGAGCACTGCTGCTCTTAAGCCAGCAGCTGAATGCTGGGATTTCTGATGTCGGACTTTTGTCGTTTATTCTTTGCAACCTCCTGGACTGAACCCTCTCGGATGGAATGGAGACCTCGTCTTCCTGTCTCACGAGCAGCGCTTGTATCTCCATGCCTGCTGCCCCTCTGCGTATCGCGCCTAATCCAGTCAAGGCTGCTATTGCTATTTGACATCTGAAATCCCCTTTATAAAGTTTATATCTCTCTTACTTCGCATTACGCCGGCCCAGCCCAACAAAGTGACACTTAGCTCAGAACTGGCCCTTGAATCACATGATTTCAGCAGTTTTGGTGTAAAGCAGCCTGGATCTTGGTGCTTTTGGGGCTGGGGCTGCTTGCTGTTGTGTGGACAGCTGACTTGGCTGGAGAACACGGAGCATACCCCTGCCATTCAACTGCATAAAAGACGGGGGGGGGGGGTTCAGGGGTGCGATCCGTGTTCTGACAAGAGTCCTGCCAGCTTGCAGGAAGTGTGTCTGTGGGGCACTCAGTGGCTGTGGGGGGAGGGGAGGCTTTCTGCCCCCTCTGACCCCGTGCCTTCTGTGCAGGCCATTGAGATGGAGCTCCGGCAGATGGAGGTGCATCAGGCCAACCGGCACGTCTCCCTGCTGACCTCGTTCATGCCAGACAGCTTCTTGCGGCACGGCGGGGACCATGACTGCGTGTTGGTGCTCCTGCTCATCCCCAGGCTCATCTGCAAGGTGGGAGGCTGCTGCAGGGCAGAGGTGCCCCGGCTGGAGTCAGGCTCAGCAGGGCTCCAGTCCACCCCCTTCCTGGCATTGCCTTCTGGTTCTCCTCCAGGCTTGGGGCGGTTTCTCCCTGTGCTCTTGCTGGGGGTGTGAACAGCCCTTTAACACACAGAGAGAGCCTC
Source organism: Heteronotia binoei (assembly GCF_032191835.1). Taxonomy (NCBI): domain Eukaryota; kingdom Metazoa; phylum Chordata; class Lepidosauria; order Squamata; family Gekkonidae; genus Heteronotia; species Heteronotia binoei. The sequence goes on along the minus strand of NC_083231.1, from coordinate 126,088,703 downwards.
TGGTTGGAACACCTTCTCCTGAGTCAGACCATCGAGACCAGCATTGTCTGCTCAGGCTGGCAGCTGCTCTCCAGGGTGGCCTCACCTCCCCCCTGGCCCTTTCCACTGGAGATGCTGCCGGGGACTGAACCTGCGGCCTTCTGCATGCCAAGCAGAGGCTCTGAGCCCTCCACCTGCAGGGGTTGGGGAAGCTGCTGGGAGGCGGAGGGAGCCATGCTGAGCCACACAGGCCAGGAGCCCGGCCTGCTCCCTTCCCATTGCCTTGTCCACTGGAGCCAGGGGGCTGGGTTCTTGTGGGGGGGAGGGGAGAACGTGAACTCTGACCCTCCCTCCCTCCCTCCCTGGCACAGGCGGAGCTGATCAGCAAGCAGGCCCAGGAGAAGTTTGAGCTGAACGAGAGCTGCGCCGAGCGTGCTGGCCTCCGGGGGGCGCCAGGGGAGCAGCTGAGTTTTGCCGCCGGCCTGGTGTACTCCCTTCTCCTGCTGCAAGCCACGCTGCACAAATACGAGCAGTAAGTCCTTCGGGGAGTGGGTCCCCGGCGGGGCCTGAGGAGGGGCGCTGACTCCACTTCCCACCCCCAGGGCCCTGAACAAGTGCAGCGTGGAGGTCTACAAGAAAGTGGGGATGCTCTACCCAGAGATGAGTGTGCACGAGCGCTCGCTGGACTTCCTCATCGAGCTTCTGCACAAGGACCAGCTGGACGAGACGGTCAACGTGGAGCCCCTGACCAAAGCCATCAAGTACTACCAGGTGAGGCAGCCCGGGTGGGGGTGGGGGACAAGGGTCCTGAAGGCACAGGCTGCCACGGTCCCAGGGGCTCAGTGTGGGGCCATCCAGCTGTGCCTCTTCTCCCTTCCAGCATCTGTACAGCATCCACCTGGCTGACCAGCCTGAGGACTGCACCATGCAGCTGGCAGACCACATTAAGGTGAGGAGCCGCCCCACCCAGCCCCTTCCTGGGCCCCGTCAGCTCCTCGGTCCCACTGGGTCTGGGTCTCCTTTGGCCAGGAGGGAGAGAGGCCATCGGGGCCCAGGTGCTTAGCAGGGCTGCTTCACGGGGATTCCCCTCGGCCCCTGGAGAGCCTCTCTGTGCCAAGCTGAGGGGTGCCTGTGCTGCTTCTCCACAGTTCAACCAGAGTGCCTTGGACTGCATGAGCGTGGAGGTGGGGCGGCTGCGATCCTTCCTGCAGGTAGGCCTGGGGCAGGCGGTGGGGCGGGGCGGGCAGCTGAGGCAAGGAGCGCTTGCCTGCCTCTCTCCCTCCCTCCCTCCCTCCCTGAGACTGGCCCCTTCCCCCTCCCCCCTCACAGGCCGGGCAAGAGGCCTCTGACTGGGCCATCCTCCTGAGAGACCTGGAGACCTCCTGCAGTGACATCCGCCAGTTCTGCAAGAAGATCAGGCGCCGCATGCCCGGCACCGATGCCCCTGGCATTCCTGCAGCCCTGGGCTTTGGCCAGCAGGTGAGTGGCCTGGTCCTGTGCACGGCCCTGGCTGTAGGCTGTGGCTCAGCAGGCACCTGGCGTGTGCCCCACTGCACCCTGAGCCCTCTTCGTGGCGCTCCCTCCCAGGTCTCGGACACACTGCTGGACTGCCGCAAGCACCTGACGTGGGTGGTGGCCGTGCTGCAGGAGGTGGCTGCTGCCGGGGCTCAGCTGATCGCACCCCTGACGGAGAACGAGGGCCTCCAGGCCCTGAAGCTGGAGGACTTGGCTTTCAAGGCCAGCGAGCAGGTCGGAGCCTCCAGGTCCCCCCCCCCCTCACTCCCCTGCAGCTCAGGGGGCTGCGGAGAGAGAGATGGGGCAAGCCAGGAATTGGGCAGCATGAGCCTCCCTGCTCTCCGTGGCTGCGTTCCTCTGGCCTGGGAGGGGCCACCCAGCAACTCCAAGGAGGGGAACTTTGCTGCCAGCTCCTCCCTTGCCCCATGGAACTCTCCACGGCACAGGAGCCAGGCTCTCTGGTGGGATGCCTTGTGGCCTGCAGGTGGCTCTGGCTGGGGTTGCAAGTGGAGGGAGGGGGGCAGCTAGGGGGCTGGGGCCACCTGCCAGACCTGCGGCCTTCTCCCCCCCAGATCTACGGTGTGCAGGGCATCAACCCCCACGAGTGCCTGCGCCAGTCATGCAGCATCCTCATCGCCACCATGAACAAGATGGCCACCGCCATGCAGGAGGGTGAATACGATGCCGACAGGCCCCAGAGCAAGGTGAGGGCAGCGGGCCAGGCTCCCCTCCTCCCCCCTCGTGCTCTCTGGGCTCTCCTGAAGGGGCTTCATCTCCCACCCTCTTGCAGCCGCCTCCCCCGGTGGAGCTCCGAGCAGCTGCCTTGCGGGCGGAGATCACAGACGCGGAAGGGCTGGGGCTGCGGCTGGAGGACCGAGAGACCGTCATCAAGGAGCTGAAGAAGTCCCTCAAAATCAAGGTGAGCTGCCCCCACCCCTGCACTGGGCCTGTCCTGGGAAAGAAGCTGCCCCGGAAGGCCAGTGGTGGGTGCGTGGGCAATAGGCCCTGTTTCCAGGTGGCCCTGGAGGGTGGGCTCTGGTTCTCCCCGAGGCTTCTGCGCCAGCCTTGGTGTTCCTCAGGGCGAGGAGCTGAGCGAGGCCAATGTGCGGCTGAGTCTTCTGGAAAAGAAGCTGGACAGCGCCTCCAAGGACGCCGATGACCGGGTAGAGAAGATCCAAGCCCGGCTGAACGAAACCCAGGCCCTGCTGAAGAAGAAAGAGAAGTGAGTGGGGGGGGGCTCCTCCTGGGGTGCCTTGGGACACATCTGGCACATCTGTGCTGCCAGGCCTTGCCAGGGCTGATGATCATAGAGCTGGAAGGGACCGCCAGGATCATCTAGTCCTGCGATGGCCAAACTTGAGCCACATAGAATAAATGTCAGATGTCTGAGAGCCACAAGACATGAACACTAGATGTTTGAAAGCCAGAAGGCGGGCAGGCAAATAGGAGGGGGAGGTGGAAAGAAAGCAACTTTAAATGCATTCTCCAAGCTGCTGACTGGCTTGGCTTGGGGAAGTGATTTAAAGAGAGAAATGCCTTTTCCAAGATGGCTGTCGGAGCTTTGAGAGCCACGGGGGGCTCCCAAGCTGCAGCTTGGCCACCCTGACCTAGTCCAGCTCACTGCGCAATTTAGGAACTTCGTAAATGCTTCCCCACCCCCCACACCCATTGACCCCTGTGCCATCCCCAGAAGATGACAAAAAATCTTCAGAATCTCTTGCCATCCTGGCCTGGAGAAAATCTGCTGCCTGACCCCCCAAAGTGGCAAACAGCATTTTGCTGGGCATGTCAGAAAGGGCCACGAGAACTAACCACTGATGCAAGCCTTCCTGCATTCCTCCTCATGATCTGGCTCATTCACAGAATCACCATGGCTGCCAGACAGCCATCTAGCCTCTGTTTAGAAACCTCCGAGGAAGGAGAGCCCACCACCTCCCCAGGAGGAAGCCTGTTCCACTGAGGAACCGCTCTAACAGTCAGGAAATTCTTCCTTATAGGATCCTAGAGTTGGAAGGGACCTCCGGGGCCATCTAGTCCAACCCCTGCACAATGCAGAAAATTCACAAACCCCTCCCCCTAAATTCACAGGGTAAGAACATAAGAACATAAGAGAAGCCATGTTGGATCAGGCCAACGGCCCATCAAGTCCAACACTCTGTGTCACACAGTGGCAAAAAATGTTATATACACACATACACTGTGGCTAATAGCCACTGATGGACCTGTGCTCCATATTTTTATCTAAACCCCTCTTGAAGGTGGCTATACTTGTGGCCGCCACCACCTCCTGTGGCAGTGAATTCCACATGTTAATCACCCTTTGGGTGAAGAAGTACTTCCTTTTATCCGTTTTAACCTGTCTGCTCAGCAATTTCATCGAATGCCCACGAGTTCTTGTATTGTGAGAAAGGGAGAAAAGTACTTCTTTCTCTACTTTCTCCATTCCATGCATTATCTTGTAAACCTCTATCATGTCACCCCGCAGTCGACATTTCTCCAAGCTAAAGAGTCCCAAGGATATTCACTGCTGTCAGATGGCCATCTAGCCTCTGTTTAAAAACCTCCAAGGAAGGAGAGCCCACCACCTCCCCAGGAGGAAGCCTGTTCCACTGAGGAACCGCTCTAACAGTCAGGAAATTCTTCCTTATAGGATCCTAGAGTTGGAAGGGACCTCCGGGGCCATCTAGTCCAACCCCTGCACAAAGCAGGAAACTCACAAACCCCTCCCCCTAAATTCACAGGATCCTCATTGCTGTCAGAGGGCCATCTAGCCTCTGTTTAAAAACCTCCAAGGAAGGAGAGCCCACCACCTCCCGAGGAGGAAGCCTCGTCCACTGAGGAACCGCTCTAAACTCACAAACCCCTCCCTCTAAATTCACAGGATCCTCATTGCTGTCAGATGGCCATCTAGCCTCTGTTTAGAAACCTCCGAGGAAGGAGAGCCCCCCACCTTCCGAGGAGGAAGCCTGTTCCACTGAGGAACAACTGCTCTACCTGATGCTTAGCCTGTCACCAGGAATAGTATGGTGCACAGTCCTGCAGCATCCCCTTGAGAGAGAGAGAGAGAGAGAGAGCACAGATGGAAGAGGGCTGGGCTTGGACATCTGCTTGGTGCTTCTAGCTCTTTGATTGGCTGGTCTCATGAGGAGGGAGGTAGACTTGATCAGCTTAGCCCAGGAAGGTTCCGGGGTCTTTTCCACGCAGAGCAGGATGGAACCGAGGAAGGCCAGGCGTGGCCAGAGAAGCTCTTCCCCCAGCACAGGAGCTGTCTGTGTGTGTGTGGGGGGGGTGCTCTTTCTCTCATTCTCTCTGTGCCCCCCCTGCAGGGAGTTTGAGGAAACCATGGATGCTCTCCAAGCCGACATTGACCAGCTGGAGTCGGAGAAGATGGAGCTGAAGCAGCGGCTCAACACCCAGTCGAAGCGCACCATCGAAGGCCTGCGGGGGGCTCCAGCCTCCTCAGGCATCGCTTCTGTCCTCTCGGGCATCGCAGGAGGTGAGGGTGCTGCCCAGGCCACAGCCCTTTCTTGGCGGAGGAGGAAGCCTGGCACTGGCTGGTGTAGCCAACTGGGCTCTGCATGGGCCCTCCCGGGCCAGCTGCTTGCTCCATGCCCTCCCGGGAGCATTTAGAGGCTCAGAGCTCCTGCTCTGTCGAGGGGAGGGAGGCTTGACTGCTCTTGGCCAGGAGTCGGGGCAGCAGGTGGACAGACGCACCTTTGCGCTGGAAAAGGGCCAGAGAGCCAGTCCTTGTGGGGGAAGCCCCCACGGCTTATTGGCAGGGCGCTTGCAGCCAGCGTTGGGTTCAGAATTCCTTCTCGCAGTGTGAAATTCAGCTCTGCAATGTGCTTGAAAAGGCCTCCAAGGGGGGAGCAAGCCCAGCTCCTGAGCAGCGATGGGAGGCGGGCTCAACTTTCCCTCAGCCCCTGCCCGTCGGGCTCTGCAGTCCCCGGGCAGCTGTGGAGGGGCCCTTGGCGTGCTGGGGCAGGAAGGAACAGATGGCACCCGGAATCCACTGAAAGAAAATAAGCAAGAATTAGGTAAACGGGTGGAAACGACAAAAATATTGGATGATAAAATAGAAAAAACAGAGAGGAAACTAGAGAAGGTGGGATCCAGACAAAAGCAATTAAAAGATTCCCTTATTAGAATCAACATGGAGAAAGCAGCTTATGTGATCAGGCTACAGAACTTCCCTGAAGACAAAGGAGAAGACCTAATTAAGACAGTAAGTGAATCTTTGGCGGAGTTGATGGAGATAGAACCTGAAGAAATGGAGAAAGAGATTAACCAGGTCTACAGAGTAAGTGCAGCTTATGGGAAGAAGATGGGTCTCCCGAGAGAAGTCCACGTGAAATTCATTAGGAGAAGGAGGGATACAGTCTTAAAATTGACGAGAGACAAGAATATCTTTATTAAAGAACACGAGATAAGAACCTTAAGAGAGATACCCTGGAGAGTGAGGGAAAGAAGAAAGTATTATTATCATATTGCTGAACTGCTGAAATCAAATTCTGTCACCTATAGGTGGTTGATTCCAGATGGGCTCCTCTTTGTATTCAAAAGCCAAAGATATAGGATTAATTCAATTTTTAACGCAATTCCTGAAGACCCATGGACGCAGATCACAACACTGTTGGAGACGGAAGAAACTGCAGATGAAATGGGAGCAGACAGAGATGGGTCAAAACCACCATCAGTGAGAGAGAGAGGAAGTCAAAAGACGAAATATAAAAATGATAGTAAAGCAGATTGTAAGCAGCCAGGTTAGAATCTTGTCAGTCAAGGTGAACAGACTGAACTCACCCCAAAAAGAGAGAAAATATTTACCCAACTCAAAAAAGTTAACACTGGAGTACTTTGCCTACAAGAAACACATATTAAGAGTGATCAATGTTTATTAGAATGCAAAAAATTTGGTGAAATATTCGTTGCAGCTGAGACCAACAAGAAAAGAGGGCTGGTTACATGTGTCAAGGAAGACTTAAAAAACCAAAACTAATACAGTCCTTGCCAGATGGAAGAACCCTGATGGTGGAAATACAAAAAGAACAAAATATTTTATTGATCACTATCTATGGAGGGAGGCCCTTGGTGTGCTGAGGCAGGAGGGGGGCCCTTCGGGTTGCCCAGCTGCTGCCCCCTCAGCCTTCTGCCCATCCTGGGGGGGGGGGGGCAGAGATCTCTTCCTGGCAGCGCTTTTTGATTTCCCTCCCAGCAGGCAGGTAGGCGGGAGGAAGGGCTGATTTGCTTGGGCCCTGCAAAGATGGCCGTCGTGGAGACGGGAGCGCCAAGGCCCCTCCTGACCATCCCTCTTTTTTCCTTCCGTTCCCGCTTGCTGCCCTTTGACAGTCGGGCTTGTTTTGTCCCCCTGCAGGCCCAGGGTGGGTGACGCAGTGCTCCCTGGCTGCTGCCCTGTCCTCTGGTGTGGCTCCCCCATGGCCCACCTTCTTCTGAGCCCCCAGCCCCTTGCTCTGCCTAGTGCTGTCTGGGGAAGGAGCGTGGGTGCTGTGCACGGCTGGGAGCACAGGCAGTGGGAGAGTTTGCAAGCGGGGGTGGGGGCAGAAGGGAGCCTCTGTGGCCAGGCCTGCCCCAGTCCATTTTTGGAAGCTCTCTTATAACCCTGCGGCTTCTTCTCTCTCCCACGCTTGCCCTGCAGAGGAGCAGCAGAGAGGTACAGTGGCATGCCCCCCCCCAGCCCAGGTCACCCCCCCTTGCATGTGAGGGCGGGGCAGGGAGGACGAGGGTGGGTGTCCTGGTCATCTCATGGGCACGAGGAGGCTTGAGGAAGGGGAGCAGCATCTTGCAGGGGGGCAGCTGCCGCAGGTGCATCTCGGGCAAATCCTTGGCACATCCCTCAAGGGCATGACTCGTTACCCTTTTCCGAAGGGCTCCCAGCGTGCCAGTTTGCTTGCATGCCCTGGGGTGGCACTGCCTGGTGGGTGAGTGTGCAGCTTGTGCTCTGTGTGTTTCTCCCGATCCTCCTCCTTTGGGGCTGGCTTTGGCCTTCTTCTCCGACTGCCCTCCCATGGCAGTGCCCTGTGCCATCTCTCCTCTGCCCCCTCCTGCAGGTGTGGGGGCTGGCCAGATGGTGATGGGCGGGTCAGGCCCTGTCCAAGTGAAGGACTCCCCGCTCCTCCTCCAGCAGATTGATGCCCTCCAGCTCTCCCTGCAGCACCTCAAGAACCAGAACAACCAGCTCAAGGTCAGTGGGGCGGAAGGGGCAGGCGGGGGCTGGGGGGGTGTCCTGCTGCAGGGTTCCCCTTTCGGGGGCCTTCGATGCTCCTGGCCACTGAGCAGTGGGCTGGTTCCTTCCTGCATTCAACAGCAGGTAAGAACAGAAGCGAAGGCATGCTGCAGCAGCAGGCCAGTGGCCCATCTGGTCCAGCACTCTGTGGCACCAGGAGGTCCGCCAGTGGGGCCAGAACTCTAGACCCCTCCCACTGTGACCCCCTGAAGCACCAAGAAGACAGAGCATCCCTGCCCCACACAGTGTTTCCTCTGTACGTTTGTGACTAAGACTCACTCATGGACCTCTGCTCCAGATGCTTATCCAGTCTCCTCTTGAAGCTGTCTGTGCTTGTAGCCACCTGTGGCAGCGAAGTCCGTGGGGTCATGACTCTGTGGGTGAAGAAGGACTTCCCTTGATCTGCTCCTTAATTTGATTGAGAGCCCAGGAGTTCTTGCACTGTAAGAAAGGGAGAAAAGTAGCTTCTATACCCCATGCATAATTTTGTAAACTTCTATCATGTCACCCCTCAGTTGTCTTTTTTCCAAGCTAAAGAGCCCTAACCTCTTTCATCTTATTTTAGTTGCCCTTTTTTGTACCCTTTCCATTGCTATAATATCTTTTTTGAGGTGCAGTGACCAGAACAGTATGCTGTATTCCAAATGAGGGCACACCATCAATTTATACAGGGACGTTATGATACTGACTGATACGTTTTCAGTCCCCTTCCTAATAATCCCCAGCATGGCGTTGGCCTTCTTTATTGCTGACACACACTGAGTCAGCATTTTCAGTGAGTTCTCTATGACTCCAAGATCTCTCTTCTGGTCAGACCCCATCAAAGAGTGTTTATAGCTGGGCTTTTTGGCTTTGCAGGTGCCCATGTTGAACCTCATTTGTCACGCTGCTGCCCATCGCCCACTCACCCAGCCTTGGCAAATCCCTCTTTTTAAAGGTGGGGGGACATTCTCTGAGTACTCGGGAATGGAGGCAGACTTTAGTAATAGATTGCATATTTGAGTTCTGTCCGAACTCTTGGATGTATGCCATCTGGGCCTGTGATTTTTCAGTGTTTCATTTGCCCATCAGTTGTGGAACCTCTCGTTTCCTCAGTCGGACTCAGGTCTTTTGACACCCTCCTGAAATCAGTAGTTCCGGAGTGGGCAGTTATCCTTTCATCTTAGACAGTGAAGAGAGAGGCAATCATTGCATCCAGCTTCTCTGCCATTTAAGAACATAAGAGAAGCCATGTTGGATCAGGCCAATGGCCCATGCAGTCCAACACTCTGTGTCACATAAGAACATAAGAGAAGCCCTGTTGGATCAGGCCAGTGGCGCCTCCAGTCCAACACTCTGTGTCACATAAGAGAAGCCCTGTTGGATCAGGCCAGTGGCCCATCCAGTCCAACACTCTGTGTCACACAGTGGCAAAAATTTTTATATACACACATGCACTGTGGCTAATAGCCACTGATGGACCTGTGCTCCATATTTTTATCTAAACCCCTCTTGAAGGTGGCTATACTTGTGGCCGCCACCACCTCCTGTGGCAGTGAATTCCACATGTTAATCACCCTTTGGGTGAAGAAGTACTTCCTTTTATCTGTTTTAACCTGATTGCTCAGCAATTTCATCAAATGCCCACGAGTTCTTGTATTGTGAGAAAGGGAGAAAAGTACTTCTTTCTCTGCTTTCTCCATCTCAAGCATAATCTTGTAAACCTCTATCATGTCACCCCGCAGTCGACGTTTCTCCAAGCTAAAGAGCCCCAAGCGTTTTAACCTTTCTTCATAGAGGAAGTGTTCCAGCTCTTTAATAATTCTAGTTGCTCTTCTCTGGACTTTCTCCAATGCTATAATATCCTTTTTGAGGTGCGGCGACCAGAACTGCACACAGTGCACACATTTCGCTTTCAGCCTTTAGTGATCCTTCATCCAAGGGCCCCACTGCCTCCCTGGCTGGTTTCCTGCTACTCGTGTATGTCAGGGGTGGCCAACGGCAGCTCTCCAGATGTTCTTTGCCTACAACTCCCATCAGCCCCAGCCAGCATGGCTGATGGTTGGGGCTGGTGGGAGTTGTAGGCAAAAAACATCTGGAGAGCTACCGTTGGCCACACCTGATGTATGTGAAGGAATTTTTATTGTTGATGTTTTTGCAGTACATTCCTCATAGTCCCATTTTGCCTGCCTGATCACCAACTTGCATTTCCTTTGCCACCCCGACTGTCGTCGCCGCCCCCCCTCCCACCGCCCCCCAGCTCTCTCAGGCACCCCCTGGCCTCCCAGCTGAAACACGGTTTGGGGTTCCTTTTCTTCAAGCTTGGAGTGATCCATGCAGGGGGTGGCAAGAAAGAGCAGGGGTGGGTGGTGGACAAGCTGCTCTGAATTTGAAGCACTGCCCCGAGGGTGGGGGGGGGGTGTTTCCAGGAAGTAGTCAGCCGGAGCTCCACCGACAGCCTCCCTCTTGTCTCCTGCAGGGGGCTCAAATGAGGAGGGAGCTGGCATCGCTGCCCCCACTGCAGGTGCCCAAGCTCTCGCTGCCCAAGGACAGGCAGGCGGAGGAGGGGGCTTCGGGCTCTCTGTACCGCAAGACAAGCCAGCTGCTGGAGACCCTCTACCAGATGAGTGCCTCCATGAAGGTGGTGGACGTAACCCGGCAGAAGACAGGTGTGTCCTGTGTGGAGCGGGGAGGAAGGAGCGCTCCATTTTTGAGGTTCACCTGGGGGGAGGTGGGGGGGAGTTGCATGCAGGAGACGAGCCGTGCTTTCCCCTTCTTCCCTCTGTCTGCAGCAATCAGCCCAGCAGCCCAACTCCTAGAGCAGACGGCACGCCTGAAGTCCCTGAGTGAAACCGTTGAGAGGCTGAAGGTACCTCTTTTTTTGGGGGGGGGTCTCCTTATCTTGAGGGGTGTTCTTGGCACCAGCCTGGCTGACCACAGAAAGAAGGACCCTGGCCTGCCAAAACCAGATCCCCCCTCTCTGGCCTCCTCCCAGCCTCGCATGGCTTTTGGCTCTCCCTCTTGCCCCAGGGTCCAGCTGCTGAGATCACCTCTGGAGGGCACAGTCTGAGCAGGGCCCCCCTCCAGAAGGGCAGCTCTGAGCCAGGGGGCTGGGCTGGAGAGCACTAAGGGCTTGGCTTCCTTCCTTCCTTCCCTCTGGCAGGATGAAGTGATGAAGAAGACAGTCCTGCAGCACCCTGGAGCCAGCGTCCCCTCCGACTTTGGCACTTTCCCATCGGCCCCCTTCCTGAAGGTGAGGGCTTGGGCCAGGATGGGAGGGAGGGAGAAGGGGGGGACCTCTGTGCCTCCTGCCCTCCTCCCCATCCCTGGCCTCCTGTTCTCCTTTCCCCAGGCCAAAGAGGAGCAGAAGGAGGACACCGTCTTCATTGGCAAAGTGACCTTCCCCTGCCAGCCAGGCCACGGCCAGGTGCACAAGGTGGTCCTCACTCCGGAGCAGCTGCACAAGCTCCACATCCGCCTCATCTCCTAAGAGAGCTTCTGCCCGGGCACCCCCCACCCCTGCCAGCCTGCTGCCTGGGGCGCCAGAGACTGCTCTTGCTGCACTCCCCTCCTGGCAGCCCTGACCCCCACTCCCTCTGGGCCTCTGCCCTTCCTTGCTCTCTGGGCACACTGAGCTCAGCTTCCCTCCCACTCCAGAGGGGTCTGCCTGCAGGGGCGGGGGCATGCGTGGGAGATGCCTTCCCTTGCTGGCCATTCTCTAGGCAGGGTTGCCGAGCCCCCACAGCCCAGCAGCAGGCACAGCCCGGGGGGGGGGGGGGGGGGGCTGGCCGTAGGTGACCTTGCACTGCCCCTGGGGAGTCGATCTGCTGTGAGCATTTGGGGCACCTGGCCCTGGGGCCTCCCTCAGCACCTCCCTTCCCTTCCCTGCAGCTGCTAGCCTGTCCTGGTGGTTCCTCCACACAGCTCCATCTCAAGCACTTCTAACGAGACTGGGAGGGAGGGAGGGAGGATCTGCTGTTTCCTCAGATGGGAGCCCGAAAAGCATCTTGTATGAGGAGCTGTTTGGGTAAATAAACTCTCTCAATGCAGTGCTCTGACCTCTGTGCCTTCATTTCTGGCCCTGACCCCCCACTTTCAGGCGCAGGAGACGATTCGCTCCCTGCAGGGGCTCTGCCAGCTGCTCTGCCCACCAGCCTGCCTTTTGCCTGCCAAGGGGCCAAGCCAGCCCTCCCCTTGGCCTTTCCCCACAGGAAAGCTTTCACGGCCATTGCCACCTCCTGCAGTTTGTTGAGCTTTGTGTGGTTGACACAGGATTCCAGGTGAGGCTGCACTACAGGATTCTGAATCATTCCCAGCATGGAGTTTGCCTTTTTTACCCACTATATGTGGGAGGCAATGATTACATTGTCCTTACAGCCCCAAGATATCCCTTTCATTCTCAGTTGGGATTTTTTGTTCTGATATGCAGGGCTTTACTGTTACATCCGCAACTTCATTTGCCACATGGTTGTTGTCTGCTCACGCAATCTGGAGAAATCCTCCTGGGGCTCTTCACAATCCACTTTGGTTTTCACCATCATGAATAAATAGTGTGTCATCTGCAAACTTGGCTTCTCTTGCACTCAGTCCCAGTTCCAAATCTTTTATGAGTACATGCAAATGCCCTGGTTCCAGCACCCAGTTCTCGTGCGGCCCTGCTGCACGTTTCGCTTCACTACCCAAACTGCCTCATGTACCCTCAGCACTCGCTGCTGCTTTTGCACTTTAGGGTTTTGCTAATTTATTCTAACTGGCCTGTAATCTCACGTGCCCCTCTGGAGCCCTTTAAAAAAATGGTTTAGCACTGCCTACTTTTATATATTTTATGAGATTTGTAACCTGCTCACCCTGGAGACTGGCTCAGAGTAGGTAACAACAATTTATAGAGCACTAGCAGTAAAGCCTGTTGTAGGAAGAAATACAACTGGCCCTAGGAAAATATTGGGGGTGTGTGTGTGATGAATGTGGAGGTGGCAGGCAGGCAGGAAGATAGACAAACAGAACGTAAAAAAGAAACACAGAAAATGAGAGAAAGAATGGTAGGAAAAAGATGGGGGGAAAGGAGTGCAAGAAAAGAAGGAAGGTAGAATGAAATAAAAGTACAGCAAACGTATGAGAAAGAATAGAAAGGAGAGGTAAAAAGGAGTGAGAAAAATGAGAAGGACGATCGAATAAAAGAAAAAAGACAGAATGAGAGGAAGGAAAGGAGTGTTGTGGAAAAGTTGGGTAGAAAGTGAATGAAAAAATGGAAGGAAGGAAGACAGGGAGACAAAAATGGCAGGGAGTCAGCCATTAGAAGCCTTCCACTTGCAGGCAGGGGGAGCAAAAGGGAGCCTTCCAATGGCTCCCCCGCCTATTAAAGCAAGCAGCTGACACACAGACCGCTCTGCTGGTGGGAGCCATTGCAAGTCTCCCTTTTGCACCCTCCAGGCAGCGGGAAAGCGGAAGGGAGTCCATTCCATCTCATGGGCCCATAGGACAGCATAGACTCCATTCTGTCATACTCCTATGGGTCCACTGTAGCCTAATTTGAATAGGAAAAGCGAAAAGTATTTGCAGCCATTGTTCTCTCTAAGCTGAGTTAGTGTGAGCTCACTGTTTTTTAGCCTCCATCTCACACATTTTTGTCTCAGCTCAGGAAAAATGGCCCCAGAGCAAACTAATATATGCAGCAGCTCACAGCTTTAATGCTCGTAGCTCACAAGACTCCATGGCTTAGAGGAAATATTGTCTGCAGGTGGAAAGGGAGTTTAATACATTGCATAGTGTTAGCTTGTTTATCTGCTGCTGTTGAACTGGCCTCTCCCTGCCATGAATGAACATTCCTTTTGTGTCAGTTGAAGAGAAGTAAAGCTACTGTCTGTCTCACAGTTTGCTTTGCGGCATTGTTGTTTGTGGGGGAGGGAGATGGACTGTTCTAGACTTCCTACAATGGGCCCCGAGGAAAGGTAGTAGTGGTCAGTAACCCCCAGGAGAACTTGTCAGCAGAGAACTGTCTCCCTCAGAGGTCAGTGACCATCTGGTGGGGTTCTCACCTGAAGGGGCAAGCGATGGGAGGGGAGAGCAGAGTCAGCCAATGGCACGCCAGAGACAGTGTGAGCCAATCCTGTTGTGGCCCACATGCAACAATGAAAATCCTCAGAATTGATAGTCTAAAATACAATATATTAACAAGTAATTACAATAAAATCAATGAATACTATACATTTCAGCAGCAAGTTACTTATACAAATTAAAAGACCAACAGTGAGTTCCTTAATAACCTTTGGGCATCCCCATGCATGTCAGGAGACTTCCTAGTTCTCAGTTTGCCCAGGAGTCCGGGGACGTCATTGCTCAGTCCCCTCAGTTTGACTCAGTTTTGATTAAATCAAGAGCTTTCAGCTCAACATTAGGAAGAACTTCCTGACCGTTAGAGTGATTCCTCAGTGGAAGAGGCTGTGTCTCTCGGGGATGCTGCAGGACTGTGCACCATACTATTCCTGGTGACAGCCTAAACATCAGGTAGAGCTTCCTGACTGTTAGAGCAGTTGTTCCTCAGTGGAACTGGTTTCCTCCTTGGGAGGTGGTGGGCTCTCCTTCCTTGAATGTCTTTAAACAGAGGCTAGATGGCCATCTGAGAGCAATGAAGATCCTGTGAATTGAGGGGGAGGGGTTTGTGAGTTTCCTGCATAGTGCAGGGGGTTGGAGGTCCCTTCAAACTCTTATGATTCAGGCACCCTTCCCCAAAGCAGCAACTCCAGTAGTGGAAATAGGTGCAAAGGATTCCTTCAAGTTTCCTGGCATCTTCGTTAAGCAATCCTTTGTCATCGCAAGGCCTCCTGAGCCAGTTTCTTCTTATGGATATACTTGAAGAATGCTTACTATTTAAATTTAAGATTTTTTGACCATCTGCTGCTAATTCTCGTTTTATTGCCTGCTTATGTTTGTTTAGTCAGAACCTGTAGGCCTTTCGGGGGGGGGGGGTTGTTCTGAAGTCCAGAAGGAGCACCTGAGAGACCAGGCAGATTCTGAGGCCCAGGAGCTCTCAGGAGTCCAGGTGCCCTTCAAGGTGCTGCAGAGGCTCGAATCCAGCTGTGGTCCCATCTGTGCGCCTCACTTTGGGAAGCCTCCCACTTTTGAAAGGAAGCCTTTTGCCTTGTATGGCTTTCTTCACTGGAGCCACTAACCATGCAGAGATACGTTTTATGTTTGTTGGTACCTTTTCTGACTTGAGGCATGCACTCGATCAAGGCCGCATTTTGCTGCAGGGGGAAATCAGGATCCTGGTATGGAAAGTTCAGGAGCGAGCAGAGCACACTGGTGTTCACACTGGGGAGGGAATACTCTCCCCTCTGGAAACTTTGCATTTACTCAGTACTTGTCAGTACTGCAGTCTGAGCTCTCTGCTCACGACCTGAGTTCGATCCCAGCGGAAGCTGGTTCAGGTAGCCGGCCCGAGGTTGACTCAGCCTTCCATCCTTCCGAGGTCGGTAAAATGAGTATCCAGCTTGCTGGGCGGGGGGGGGGGAGCGGAGATGACTGGGGAAGGCAATGGCAAAGCGCCTCGTCAAAAGTCTGCCGTGAAGACGTCGTGAAAGCAGCGTCACGCCAGAGTCGGAGAGGACTGGCGCTTGCACAGGGGACCCATGGGGAGAAGGGGTTGGGCAGGCGCAGCGGCGGAGCCTGGCTTCTTCTCCGCCCGGGCGTGCAGCCAACGCCGCTCCCTGCAGCTCTCGCAGGCAGGCAAAGGAGAAGGCGGGGCTGCCAAGGACCGACGCAGGCCAATGAGGGGGCGGGGGCGGGGAACCAGCGAGGCCGAGCCTCCCGCCTCTCTTTCCCGGCAAGCAGCGCGCCGCTCTTCCCGTCATGCCGTGCGCGGGCACCACGCGGCCCCCAGGAGGCGCGCGCGGAGAGGCGGCCATGGCGTCGCGGGGGCGGGGCGGAGAGGCGGCGGCGGCGCTCATTGGCCGCGAGGCGCCTCTACTGCCCTTGGACCCGGAAGGGGCGGGGCCGGGGCCTTCTCAGCCACTGGGGGGAGAGGGGAGGAGAGAGAGACCTCGCAGTCGCTTCCCTTCGTGCCCCGCGCGGCCTGGCTGGGGCAGGAGGCCGCGCCGCCATGGTGGGTGAGCAGGAGGGGTGGGGGAGGGAGCAGGAGGGGAGGGGGAGCAAACGGGGGGAGGGAGCAGGAGGGGGGGTGGGGGAGCAAAAGGGGGGAGGGGTGGGGGAGCAGGAGGGGAGGAAGTGGGGGAGCAGGAGGGGGGAGGGAGCAGGAGGAGAGGGGGTGGGGAGCAAAAGGGGGGAGGGGTGGGGGAGCAGGAGGAGAGGGTGGGGGAGCAGGAGGGGAGGAAGTGGGGGAGCAGGAGGGGGGAGGGAGCAGGAGGAGAGGGGGTGGGGAGCAAAAGGGGGGAGGGGTGGGGGAGCAGGAGGAGAGGGTGGGGGAGCAGGAGGGGAGGAAGTGGGGGAGCAGGAGGGGGGAGGGAGGAGGAGGAGAGGGGGTGGGGAGCGAGGGGTGGGGGAGCAAAAGGGGGGAGGGGTGGGGGAGCAGGAGGAGAGGGTGGGGGAGCGAGGGGTGGGGGAGCAAAAGGGGGAGGGAGCAGGAGGGGAGGGGGTGGGGGAGCAGGAGGGGGTACCCAGGGCTCCTCTCTTCCTCCCCCTCCTCCTCCTGATGGACCACTCTCTCCTCCCCTCCCCAGGGCCCTCCAGTGCTGCTGCACGTCCTCTTCGAGCACGCAGCCGGCTATGCCCTCTTCGCCCTCCGGCAGGCCGAGGAGGTGGCGCTGCTCTTGCCCCAGGTGAGTAGGCAGAGGGGGGCGGGGCTGAGGGGGGCCGGGAGTGGGCTCTGGCCGGGCATGACGGCCTCTTTCTCCCTCCCTGCAGGCGGAGGAAAGTGTGCTGAGCCTGGGCAAGTTCCTCTCGCTGGTGCACCTCGTGGCCTTCTCGCCCTTCAAGTCCGCCCAGAGCGCCCTCGACAACATCAACGCCGTCTCCGAAGGTCAGCAGAGCCCCCAACCCCCTCCCTTCTTCCCTCCCCGAGAGCCACTTTGGTGTGGTGGTGAAGTGCACGGACCCTTATCTGGGAGAGCCGGTTTGGATTCCCCCCTCCTCCACTTGCATCTACTGGAATCACCTCAGGTCAGCCGGAGATCTCTGGCAGGATTTGTCCATGAAAGGGCAGTTTCTGTCAGAGCTCTCTCAGCTCCCCCCCAGGGTATCTGTTGTGGGTGAGAACGGTAGAGGAGATTGTAGTCATAAGACTGATTCAGAGAGAAGGGCAGGGTATAAATCTGCAGTCTTCTTCTTCCTGCTTATGGAAGTGCCAGTTTGCTGTAGTGGTGAAGCGTGCGGACTCATATCTGGGAGAACCAGATTTCATTCCCCACTCCTCCATTTGCACCTGCTGGAATGGCCTTGGCTCAGCCATAGCTATTACAGAGGTTGTCCTTGAAAAGGCAGCTGCTCTGAGAGCCCTCTCAGCCCCACCCACCTCACAAGGTGTCTGTTGTGGGGGGAGAAGATATAGGAGATTGTAGGCTGCTCTGAGACTCTGTCCTTGAAAGGGCAGCTTCTGGGAGAACTCTCTCAGCCCCACCCACCTAACAGGGTGTCTGTTGTGGGGGAGGGAGATAAAGGAGATTGTGAGCCGCTCTGAGTGGAGGGCGGAATACAAATCCAGTGTCATCGTCATCTTCTTCCCACCCTCCATCTCCTCCTTCCCACCCCGCCAGGACTCCTCCATGAGGACCTGCGGCTCCTGCTCGAAACCCACCTGCCAGTCAAGAAGAAGAAAGCCGTCCTGGGGGTCAGTGATGCCAAGATTGGTGCCGCCATCCAGGAAGAGCTGGGCTGCCAGTGCCAGACGGGTGGGGTCGTCGCCGAGATCACCAGAGGTGAGGAGGAGGGGGCAGGCTGCCTGCTTGCAGGCCTCCTCAGGGCCCCACAGGAAGGACTAAGACCTCTTCCCCTTCAGGGATCCGGCTGCACTTCTGCCACCTCATCAAGGGCTTGACGGCCCAGTCTGCCTCCAAGGCCCAGCTGGGACTGGGCCACAGCTACTCCCGGGCCAAAGTCAAGTTCAACGTCAACAGGGTGGACAACATGATCATCCAGTCCATCAGCCTCCTGGACCAGCTGGACAAGGACATCAACACCTTTTCCATGCGGGTCAGGTGAGCAACACCTTTTCCATGCGGGTCAGGTGAGCAACACCTTTTCCATGTGGGGTGGCACCACATCTCAGCTCCCCCCACCAGAGCCAGTTTGGTGTGAGAGCCAGTTTGGTGTAGTGGTTAAGTGTGCGGACTCTTATCTGGGAGAACCAGGTTGGATTCCCCTCTCCTCCACTTGCACCTGCTGGAATGGCCTTGGCTCAGCCAGAGCTCTGGCAGAGGTTGTCTTTGAAAGGGCAGCTGCTGTGAGAGCCTTCTCCAGCCCCACCCACCTCACAGGGTGTCTCTTGTGGGGGAGGAAGGTAAAGGAGATTGTGAGGCGCTCTGAGACTCTATCCTTGAAAGGGCAGCTTCTGTCAGAGCTCTCTCAGCCCTACCCACCTCACAGGGTGTGTGCTGTGGGGGAGGAAGGGAAAGGAGATTGTGAGCCGCTCTGAGACTCTTCGGAGTGGAGGGCGGGATATAAATCCAATATCTTCATCTACCTCACAGGGTGTCTGTTGTGGGGGAGGAAGGTAAAGGAGATTGTGAGCTGCTCTGAGACTCTATTCTTGAAAGGGCAACTTCTGTCAGAGCTCTCTCAGCGCTACCCACCTCACAGGGTGTGTGTTGTGGGGGAGGAAGGGAAAGGAGATTGTGAGGCGCTCTGAGACTCTTCGGAGTGGAGGGCGGAATATAAATCCAATATCATCATCTTCTTCTTCATCTCTCAATGCTTACCGCAGGCAGCTTGCCATAAATGCTGACTGCATAGAAATGAGAGATACAGAAACAGTGACCTTGCATACACCACACCTGGGCCGCGTCTTGCCTAGGCTGTATTGTTAGCAGGGGACAGGTCCTTTCTCTTCAGCATTCTGAATGTGGTGGTTTTTTCCTTAAGCTGTGCCACAACGTAGCCAGTCTGTGGCTTTTCGGTCAGGCAGAGTCAGCTGCTTCTTCCCTGATTCTTTCCCTTCGCTGGCAGAGAGTGGTACGGGTATCACTTCCCAGAGCTCATCAAGATCGTGAGTGATAACTACACCTACTGCCGCCTGGCCAAGCTCATCAGGAACCGGAAGGAGCTAAGCGAAGAGAGCTTGGAGGGGCTGGAAGAGGTCGTCATGGACAGCGCCAGAGCACAGGCCATTCTGGAGGCTTCCCGCTCATCCATGGGTCAGTGGCAGTAACTGCGGGGGGGTGGAGCTATGGAAGTGCCACGTTAGTTAAGGGTCTGCTAGTGATTCTGCAGGCAAGTCATGGTTCTGAACATACAAGCAGAAGAAGTTTTGGGGGGCCTAAGTAAGAGGAGGAAACAGACGCAAGAGCTATCATTTGTTTCATACCGGCAGGGCTTCGGGTTCCTCTGCTCATGTTAAGAACATAAGAGAAGCCCTGTTGGATCAGGCCAATGGCCCATCCAGTCCCACACTCTGTGTCACACAGGGGCCAAAAAACCCCCAAGTGCCATCAGGAGGACCATCAGCGAGGCCAGGACACTAGGAGCCCTCCCACTGTGCCCCCCCTAAGCACCAAGAATACAGAGCATCACTGCCCCGAACATAAGGACATTAGAGAAGCCCTTTGGATCAGGCCAGTGGCCCATCCATTCCAACACTCTGTGTCACATAAGAACATAAGAGAAGCCCTGTTGGATCAGGCCAGTGGCCCATCCATTCCAACACTGTGTCACATAAGAACATAAGAGAAGCCCTGTTGGATCAGGCCAATGGCCCATCCAGTCCAACACTCTGTGTCACACAGTGGCCAATATATATATATATATATATATATATATATATATATGTATATATATGTACACACACACACACACTCACACTGTGACTAATAGCCACTGATGGACCTCTGCTCCATATTTTTATCCAATCCTCTCTTGAAGCTATCTATGCTTGCACCCGCCACCACCTCCTCCTGTGGCAGTGAATTCCACGTTAATCACCCTTTGGGTGAAGGACTTCCTTCTATCTGTTTTAACCTGACTGCTCAGCAATATGTTATTTTCACTGTTCAAACTGTCTTTCATGCTGCAGAGAAAAAAACCCATGCAAGTACAGGCCAGTTTCTTACAGTGCAGCACGTTGTTGCCTGAGGGCTGGCAAGGCTGGAATGGGGTGGGAGCCCCAGTGGCTACAGATATGATGTGCATAGTGAATCTGTCAATCCACTGAGCTCTTGGTGCTGACAACCAATCACTGCTGATCTGTGCCAGAGGGAGAAATGGGCCTGGTGGTACCCAGAATGCAGTGCACCTTGAAGCTGGCCTTATATTTTCTGGGTGTGCTGCTAGGGGCTGGCAGGAGGTACATGACTGTGAGAACAACGTAGAAAAAATTATAGCGGTTGAAAATGCAAAATCATGTAGGCTTTTGGGGGA
Source organism: Heteronotia binoei (assembly GCF_032191835.1). NCBI lineage: Eukaryota > Metazoa > Chordata > Lepidosauria > Squamata > Gekkonidae > Heteronotia > Heteronotia binoei. The sequence goes on along the minus strand of NC_083231.1, from coordinate 126,068,464 downwards.
ACAGTCTGGGAACGCTTCTTTAGTTTGGTGGTTACTTGTAGCTATTCTCTGGTGAGCTGCAGACTCTTTCTGGGGCCAGTGTGGGCTGTTCTGGGTCTCCCCAGGGGAAGGGGGGGTGTCTCTTTCCAGTTCTCATGCTCCCCTCCTCCCCACAGGGATGGACATCTCTCCCATTGACCTGATCAACATCGAGAGGTTTTCCAGCCGTGTCATCTCGCTCTCTGAATATCGCAAAGGCCTGCAGGAGTACCTTCGCTCCAAGATGAGCCAAGTGGCTCCCAGCCTATCAGCTCTGATTGGTGAAGTGGTGAGTAGAAAAGGGGGTGACCGACAAGGGGTGCCTGGCCTTTGTGGTCCCCGCAGGGGGCAGGAGGCAGATTTAGTCCAGGTGGAACTCACCTGGTGTTGTTGCCTGGGGGCCGGCAAGGCTGGAATGGGTGGGAGCCCCAGTGGCTACAGATATGATGTGCATGGTGAATCTGTCAATCCACTGAGCTCTTGCTGCTGACAACCAATCACTGCTGATCTGTGCCAGAGGGAGAAGGGGTGGGCCTGGCGGTGGTACCCAGAATGCAGAGCAGCTTGGAGCTGGCCTTATGTTTTCTGGGTGCGCTGCCAGGAGGTAGAAAACTTCACTTTTTTGCTGTAGTTTTGCGGATTTGGCCTGTGTGGGATTTTGGACTCTTCAGGAGTGGGGTAGGTTTGTATTCAGGGTCTACCAGGACTATGCACTCAGTGGGGCAGGAGATATATAGAGAGAGAGGGAGGAGGGTGTTTGCCCTGTACTTATATGTATATAGCGGGGTGGGGTGGAGAGTAAGTAGCAGTTTCTAAGTGGTTTTGAGCATCACGGTTAGTTCTTGGATCCACACTCTTCCCCGGTGGCTGTGCAGTGCAAGGAGCCTGTTGATATCGGTTCTCCCTTCTTTTCCTGCTGGCAGGTGGGTGCGCGCCTGATCTCCCACGCTGGCAGCCTAACCAACCTGGCCAAGTACCCAGCCTCAACGGTGCAGATCCTGGGTGCGGAGAAAGCCCTCTTCAGGTACAGCTGCAGGGCAGCCATGGTGATGGCAGGGCGGAGGGGTGCCAGACTTGAGGCCCTTGCCACATACTTGTGATGGACTGCCCCCCCCCCCTCTGAGTGGCTGCCCAGAGCGCTCCTTTTTCGGCTGGCAGGTTAGCTCTTGCTGGTTTAGACTGAGGGGAGGGTTGCCTGTGCGGTGGGGAGTGGCAGGGCCCTGTGCCACGCTTGTGATTCCCCCTTCCCTGCCCTGCAGGGCCTTGAAGACACGGGGCAACACTCCCAAGTACGGCTTGATCTTCCACTCCACTTTCATTGGGCGAGCAGCGGCCAAGAACAAAGGCCGCATCTCCCGCTACTTGGCCAACAAGTGCACCATTGCCTCCCGAATTGACTGCTTCTCAGGTGAGGGCGCTGGGCCGGCCGGCTGAGGTTCTGCTCTCAGTGCCCCAGGAGGGGGGAGGAGAGTCTCTGGGTTGGGGGCACCTCGCCTTTGCCATGATGGTGACATTTTTCGTCAACAGCATTTCACACAGTGAATGGTGACATTCCATGTCTGAGCAAAGCCTGGGTGGGGGTGGGTCAGAGCTGGGCAGGGGGCTTTTCCGAGGCCCCGACAAACGGGCCTGGCCCCCGCTTTCCTTCTGCAGAGGTCCCAACCAGCGTCTTTGGGGACAAGTTGCGGGAGCAGGTGGAGGAGCGGCTGGCGTTCTATGAGACGGGAGAGCCCCCCCGCAAGAACCTGGACGTCATGAAGGAGGCGGTGGTGGAGGTGAGTGGGGGCTTCCTGTTGCCCGTCGCTGCCGTCGGCTGGAGGTGATGAGAAGGCCTGAGCCCCTGACCCCCCGTGGCCGTGGAGGCAAAGACTGATTTAATGAGCCTGATCCAGCACGGTGCCTTGAGAGGCCCAGCAGCTGGGAGTTGGGCTGGTGCTGACTGCACCCCTTTGCCCTCCACTCAGGCCTCAGAGGTGGCTGCGGAGATCAAAAAGAAGATGGAGAAGCGCGAGAAGAAGAAACGGAAGCGTGAGAAGAAGCGCCTGGAGGCTCTGGCAGCAGCTGCTGCAGAGGAGGACACTGCGCTGGAGACCACGGCAGAGGTGCGGCTTGCCCCCACGCAGTCCCCTTGGCTCTGCTTTGGCCCTGCTTTGAGCGAAGCCTCTTCTTGTGGGCTTTCTTCGTGCTCTCCTCTCTCAGGGCCCGGCCAGGGCTGTCCAAGGGCCTTGGCAGGCAGCAGCTTCCCTCCTGTCTTCTTTCTCCGCAGGAAAATGAAACAGAGCCCAAAAAGAAGAAAAAGAGGAAGCGGCAAGAAGAGGCAGAGCTGGAGGCGGAACCGGAGCTGGCGGAGAATGGCCTGGAGCCCGAAGATGTGCCCAAAAAGAAGAAAAAGAAGCTGCAGCTGCTCCCCCCGGCTGCTGTGGAGACCCCAGAGAAGAAGAAGAAAAAGAAGAAGAAAAAGGTGCAGCCGGAGCAGGACAGTGACGATACGGACTAGCACCGGGGAGGGGGATAGGGAGAGGAGCTTGGCCTGGCTGAGTTCAGGGAGCCACTTTCTTCCCTCCTTTAATGAACTGACTTTTGGGGGGTGGGGCTCTCCATCCTTCCCAGCAAGAGAATGTAACCCAGGCTGGACCTTATTGCCAGAAAGGCTGGGCCGAAGGCCGCCTGGGCCACGCTTGCAGGCCTTTTGTGCGCACATGCTCAGCTCTGTCTGAGCAGAAGGGGGGGGGGGGGTTGCCCTGCCTTGCTGTGCTGACCACTGGGGAACAGCATTTGCTGCAGAAGTGGAGCTTTGTAAAGCAGAACATTTCATTTTCCAATAAAGGATACTGTTTATAAGAGTGTTCTACCTCTTCAGTCAGCTAGTAAAGTGTGTGTGTGTGTGTGTGAGGGGGGCGGGTTGGGCTTGTAGCTTCTCTCCCAGGCTGCGCCTGCCTGGCAGAGGGGAACCTTTCCCTGCTGGAGGCTGCTGGAGTGTTTGGCCATGCTCAGTCACCCAGGCCCGTGTGGGAAGGAGTCCCTTTGCCACACACAACCCTTTGGGAGCTCACTTCTGCAAAGGGTCCACCCAGTGGGTCATCCAGAGCCAGCCTGGCTTCATCCAGCACAGAGGCGCTTACCTCATGGCACTGGGGATGGGGGAGGGGGCATTTGAAAAAGCCAGCCCCAACAGGTCGTAGCCTTCATCTTGCCTCCTCCCACGCAAACAGCCTTCCTGCAGGCCCTGCCCAGGCAATTGGCAGTCCTGCAAGAGGACACTGCAGGAGTGCGCAGGGAGGCCACCCCCCCCCCCTTTGCAGCAAGCCTGGCTTAGGGCCAAGGTTCCCTCCACGCTGCAGTGAGCAAAAATTCCGCTTGGTGGACTCAAGACAAAAATGCGTGAGCTGGAGGCTGAAAATGTGTGAGCTAGCTCACACGCAGCTTTGAGGGAACACTAGTTAGAGCCTCCTTTCGGAACAGAGCCCCCACAACCTGCTCTAAGGCATAGGCTCTCTTTTACCTGCTCCTGGAGGCCCAGCCTCTGGGACTGCAGGGACCCCCGCTCATCCAAAGACACAACATGGAGCATCACATCTGCAGCTCATGAAGGAAGAGCTTTCCGACACAGCCCCCCCCCCCCCCCGCATTATGCCCCGAATGCAATCAAACACCCACAGGCCATAACTTCCTTTATTTTTGCCACACACAACTAGAACAATGAGTCAGCAGCCTGCAGGGTGGCCATTCCCTTCTAGTGCTCCAGGGCGGCGATCACAGCACGCGTGAAGTCATGGGAGGTGGCGTAGCCACCCATGTCTGGGGTCCTCACCTGCCAAGAGAGGGGGAGAGAACAGGCTGTGAGGGAGAGCCGCTTCTCAGGGCAGAAGACCCCCCTTTGGTCAAGCGGAAGCCCAAGAGGGGCCTCAGCTGTTCAAAACAGGCCCCTCTCTGACCAGGAACTCACCTGTGCTCCTGAATGCTCAGCATGGCCTCCCCCGCAAGAGGGAACTGCGCAGGATTGGGGGTGCCAGATGCAAGCAGTGGGTCCCGGCCTAGGCCAAGGGCTTCCCATCCAAAACCCAGGCCATTCTAATTCAAGTTTGCACAAAGTCCCGCTGCTTAGCAGCAAAGGGCAGCATCACAAGAAATTCCAAGGGACTGGAAGAGGCTGAAGTCAGCAGGGGGGGGGGGGGGGGGGAGCCTGAAGGGACGTTGATTCCAGACTTCTTGCTCTGTGCAAAAAGAGCGGCCTCTTAATGCCCTACAGCTCCTTGTGGCCCTTGAGCAGCTGCCCACACCCCAAGGGGTGCAGGACCACCAAGCCAGGTCTCTTGCTGCAGAACAGAACTTCTGCTTCACTTGAGACCAGAACTCCCCTGGGCTCCATCCAGAGGGGGCCAGCACGAACTGCCCTTTCAACAGGGCCAGGCCTGGCTCTCAAGCGGCCAAGCACCGCTGTCCTGGAGGGCCAAGTGGAGGCTTGCTCAACTGCCCCATCACTGCACTGAGCCTGTGCGCTCCACCTCAGGTAAAAGGCTGAAATCCAGCTCTGCCCACTTGGCCCCAGGCCAAAGCAAATGCCTGAAGCTGCTCTTCTCCTAGCAAAGAAGTCCGCTCTCAGTAGCCTCACCCCATTTTAAGGCCTGCTGGGCAGCCCCCCAGGGCCAGGCTTCCCCAGACCCCTCTGGTGGGAACGCCTCCTGGAAGAGGCAGGGGGGAGGGGCAACACTCCTCCCCTCCTGGTTTCCTGGCAAGGCCATTCCAGAGGGTTTAAGAGGGAATTTCCCTGGTGACGGGCCTTGGAAATGGCTTGAGATTGGTTTTTGTGTGTTGCTTGAATGAACGCTTGGTTTACAGACGCTCCCTATCTCTACTGTTGTGAACTGCCTTTGGTCCTGAGGCACCCGGCAGGAAGGCAGCAGCACAGAAATGTCACTTCTCTGCCCCCCTTGCATGGGGGGGGGGGAGTTCACGCCCAACTCAGCCCTGTCAAGCATTTCACCCCTTGCTGGCCTTCCACCTTCCAGGAACAGGCAGATGAAGCCAGTCTGAGTCCAGCCAGGCACCTTTAAGACCACCAAAAATTTTATTCAAGGTATATGCCGTTGTGTGCAAGTACACTTCTTCAGATAAGTGTAGACACACCCAAAAGCTTCTATCCAGAATAATACTTTGTTGGACTTAAAGGTGCCTGGCTGGACTCAGACTTTGTTCTGCTGCTTCAGACCAACCCAACTGAAAGGAGGGGCATAAACGGCAACACTTTCGCTAAGCTTGTTGGCCGGGGGGGGGGGGGGGGGCTGATAGCATCTGATTTAAATACTGGCTGTAACAACTTTCAGACAGAAAAATGCCTAATGCATCAGCTAGTCCATTTCTGGACCATTTTGACCCAGTTACTGTGCTGGATGTTGACACGATATTGTAGGAATCTGCGAAGACCAAGATTTCTGCTCTGTCTGCGGCCACCCAACTGCTGAAATCATTTAAGCAGCAAGCAAATCAAGCACTGAGTCAGGTTGCCTTCCCTTGGCTCCTACTTAAAAAAATAACCCCCATGGAAAAGTGTATCACCCCATCTCCAATTTGCCCGTTCTGGGCAAAGTGATCGAGAGCACAGTTCTCAGATCTTCTTGGGTAACTCAAGCTCTTAGGCTGCCACAAGACTGAGGGAGAGACAGCCCTGGGGGCTTCACTTGACAGCCTCCGTCCGAATGTAGTTCCTCTTGGAAGGGAGGGACGAGTGGAGTGCCTCCAGCATCTCTCCTGGGACCTGTTTCTTTCAACATCTTTATTAATGACGTGGATGAAAGACTAGAGGGAATGCTTATTAAATATGCAGATGATTCTAAATTGGGAGGGGTCCTAAATACAGTAGAAGACAAAAACAGGATACAGACTAGAAATCTGAGATAAATCAAATAAAATGAATTTCAACAGGGATAAATGAAAGGAAGGTCAAATGCATTATTATAGGATGGGGAGCCTTATCTTGGCAGCAATCTGTGCAAAAAGGATCTAGGTGTCTTAGTGGACCATTCGCTGAACATGAGTCAGTGGAGTGACATGGCGGCTAAAAAGGCAAATGTGATTTTGGGTTGTATCTACAGAAGTCTTGTGTCCCCATCATGTGAAGTGATGGTATCACTTTGCTCTGGTTAGACCTCACCTATAGTATTGTGTTCTGTTTTGGGCACCACAATTTAAGAAGGATCTAGACAAGCTGGAATGTGTCCAAAGGAGGGCGATGAAGATGGTGAGGGGTCTGGAGACCAACTCCTATGAGGACTCCCTAGGGGGAGGTATTTGTGAGTTTAGAGTGGTTCCTCAGTGGAAGAGGCTTCCTCCTTGGGAGGTGGTGGGCTCTCCTTCCTTGGAGGTTTTTCAACAGAGGCTGGATGGCCATCTGACAGCAATGAGGATCCTTTGAATTTAGGTGGAGGGGTTTGTGAGTTTAGAGCAATTCCTCAATGGACGAGGCTTCCTCCTTGGGAGGTGGTGGGCTCTCCTTCCTTGGAGGTTTTTCAACAGAGGCTAGATGGCCATCTGACAGCAATGAGGATCCTGTGAATTTAGGGGGAGGTGTTTGTGAGTTTCCTGCATTGTGCAGGTGGTTGGACTAGATGACCCTGGAGATCCCGTCCAACTCTGATTCTATGAAAAGCTGAAGGAGCTGGGCATGTTTAGCCTGAAGAGATCATTGAGAGATGATATGATCAAGTACTTGAAGGGCTGTCATATAGATGGTACAGAATTTTTTTCTGTTGCTCCAGGTCAGACCACAATTAATGGGTTGATATTAAATCAGAATTTGCTATTCAACATTAGGAAGAACTTCCTGACCAAGAGCAGTTCCTCAGTGGAACAGGCTTCCTTGGGAGGTGGTAGGCTCTCCTTCCTTGGAGGCTTTCAAACAGAGGCTAGCTGGCCATCTGACAGCAATGCTGATTTTGTGAATGAGGCAGTTCATGAGAAGGAGGGGAGGAAGGGCTTCATCAGTGCTTAGTTCTCGTGGCCCTTTCTGACACGGCTGGGGAAATGCTTTTAGCCACTTTGGGATCAGGTAGCAATTTTTCCCCAGGCAAGTTTGGCCAGGGGTCCTGGAGGGGGGTTTTTGGCCATCTTCTGGGCATGGAGCAGGGTCACTGTGTGTGTGTGTGTGTGGCTAGGAGGTATTTGTGAATAGTCCAGGGGGTTGGACTAGATGGCCCTGGAAACTCCCGTCCAACTCTACGATTCTATGCTTCTAAGTCACAGCTGACTGATGGGGTTTTCAAGGCAAGAGAAGTTTAGAGGGGGTTGGCCACTGCCTTCCCCTGCACAGCAGCCCTGGACTTCCTTGGTGGTCTCCCATCCAGGGATTCCTCACCAGGGTGGGCCCTGCTCAGCTTCCCAGATCTAACAAGACAGGCCATCCAAGTCAGGGCAGACATGAACAGAGGTGGTTTGGCATTGCCTGGGCTTCTTTGGGGGTGTCCCACCCAAGTGCTGATCCTGCGTGGCTTCCACGGTTGGCAGAAGGCAGGACCACAAACTGATGTCCCTTTCCTACCCAGGCACCAGGTCCATGCCAGGCCTGTGGGGAAGCAACAGACAGGATCTCTGGGGGAAGGAACTGAGGAAGGCTTGCCTCTTTCCCTCCCTTTCTGTGCTAATGGGGCTTGAAGAGGCTCCAAGGAAAGAGATGCCAGTTGTGTGTTGGAGGGAGGCCGTGATTCCACTTGTGCAAAGGGAAATCCCCACCACCACCACACACACCTGGAGATGGACAAAATCCTCCCAGCTGCATTCCACTCAAGCACTGAGAGAAATCATTGCTGTCTTGGAGACAGATGTCAGAGGTCTGATGCAATGAATCCAGGTGCTGCTTTCCTGGATGCTTCTTAACCTGCCAAAGAGCTACATCTGAGGCTTGCTTCTGCAGCAGGGTGATTGTCTGCAGGGGAATGGTGGCGGGGGGGGGGGGGGGGGACAGGAAGCCCAGGGACTCCTGCTGACCCTCTCATCTGCCTGAGAGCTCCCTGGCACTCCTGGGGGCTGTTTGGGGCTGGGAAGTCACTAACTTAACAGCAACCCTCATGAGGTTGTCAAGTCAACTCCAGCTCAGAGCAGGGTGCTCTCGTCCCCCTCGCTTCCCATGCGGGGGGGGGGGGGGTACTGGGCCAGCCCCCCTCTCCACTTTCTCTCACAGGCGAGACCCCTTGTACGAGGCCACGGTGAAGCATCCAAGAGGAAACCCTCATTCCCTGTCTCGTGCCGAGTCCTCCCGCCACTGACTGGGGGGAGCGGTTCAAGACCCCCGGCAGGGAAGGGAAGGGCTGCTGGCCACAGAAGCGGGGCCCTCTGCATCCTGAGAGGGGCTTTAGGGACCCCGAGAGGCCTCCTGCCAGGCTGCCCTTTCTGGACCGGGAGTGGGAAGGAGTCCACGGCACAGCCAGAGCTTCGTGTCCGGCCAACAGGGCAGCTGCAGCTGACGGGCTTGAGCAGTTCAGTCCTGGATGGTGGAAGAGGCAAGAAGCCAAGCTCAGCTCCAGCCACTGAAACGGAGCAGCAGACGGAACCTCCGAGGAGCCCAGAGAGAACTGCAGGAGGCCAGAAGCCAAACCCCAACCCCGGAAATGCTTCCGAGCCAAATCCTCTCACAGGTGTTGAGCCAGTCAAGGACATACCGGAGGGCCCCAGCAGAGGGCGCAGAGAGAAAGCCAGAGGGGTGCATCTGATCTGAGAACTTGGCTACTGTGAGCATCCCACACCAGAGGGGAGAGGCAGGGAACTTGAAAACCCAACTGCTTGGGAGAAAGACGGGCATTTACATGTTCGGAATAGAACCACCCTGCTCCATTTCAGCACTGAAGGACATGCCGGGGGTGGGGTGGAACAGAAGAAGAAGACATTGGATTTATATTCTGCCCTCCACTCAAGAGTCTCAGAGCGGCTCACAATCTCCTTTATCTCCCTCCCCCCAATAGACACTCTATGAGGTGGGTGGGGCTGAGAGAACTCTCACAGCAGCTGCCCTTTCAAGGACAACCTTTGCCAGAGCTCTGGCTGACCCAAGGCCATTCCAGCAGGTGCAAGTGGAGGAGTGGGGAATCAAACCCGGTTCTCCCAAATAAGAGAGCTATAGCTGACCCAAGGCTTTTCCAGCAGCTGCAAGTGGAGGAGTGGGGAATCTAACTTGGTTCTCCCAGATAAGAGAGCTCTGGCTAACCCAAGACCCTCCCAGCAGGTGCAAGTGGAGGAGTGGGGAATCCAACCCGGTTCTCCCAGGTAAGAGTCTGCACACTTCACCACTACACCAAACTGGGAAAGTGAAAGGAGGCCATGCCTAGACCAAGCCAGGCCTTTGGCCGGCGCACTGTCAGAGTGACCTCTGGAGGTCCCAGCGGGGCTTCTGTCAGAGACGGCCTCTCAGAAGAGCCTGCTGGCCTGTGCCCACTCTGGCCCTCCACCCTCCTGCCCTGGGCACAGCCTAAGCCTTGGAAACCCACAAGGCGGGGGGGGGGGGGGGCAAGTGCTGAACGTTGGCTGCCAGGGCCCAGGGTCTTCTCCCAGCACAAAAGTGGCAACATGGCCAGAACTTTCAGGAACAGACTGCTCCAGTGAGGACTGGTGCAAAACACATTTACTCACAATTAACAGAAAGCATGATGCAGTCCTTCAACTCCACAGCAACCACTCCACCCCCCTCCAACCATCTGCCCACACCTGCTGCTTCCACAAGCTGCCCTCAAGAACTGAGAGTGCCCAGGCTGCAACACCATCACCTCCTGCCCCCAGGCTGCTCCCCACCTCCATGGGCCAGCCTCCTCTCCTCCGGCCAAGAAGCCCCTGCCGGCATCACCCCCAGAGCCCCCCCTTACTTGCCACAGTGACAACCCCCCCCCCTCGAGAGGGAGGGGAGACTCTGACGGAGCAGCCAGGAAGCTGTGCCTGTGCCTCAAGCAAGGGCCAGCAGCACTCAGGAGTGGCCAAAGCCCCACAGCAGTCAAGGACCCCACACTGGGGGGGGGGGGGAGGGAGGGAACAGCAGGGGCACATGTGGCTGGAGGGACTGCAGGGAAGGAAGGAGACAACAGGGGGTGGGGGAGGTCCTGGATCCCAGGCTCCATCGCCAGACCTTGCAGCCGCTCCGCAGCAGCCCTGGACTGCAGACACCAGCCTCCCTCCAGCACTTCTCCCCCTTCCCATGAGAGGCCCTCATGGCCAGCCAGGGGGATGAGTCCCAGTCCATAAAGAGCCAAGCCAGCAGGGTCCAGACAGGGGTGGTCATTCTCCCTGCCCCCCCCTCGCCTCTCTGCTGGGTCCAGGAGCCAAGGAGGGCCGGTGGGCCTTCAGCACAGGGGAGGGAAGGAGGCAGCCCTCCCAGCCCTAGGCCCCGTAGTGGGGGTGCAAGTGGTCCATGACAGACTTGACGAAGTCAGAGGTGGTGGAGTAACCGCCCATGTCTCTTGTCCGCACCTACAAGCCAACACAAGGGGGGGTGGAGGGGGAAACAAAACGGGAGAGCCATGGTGGTGAACTGAGAGGACAACTGGAGGGCAAAGCAAGGAGAGAGAGAGAGAGAGGAAGAAACCAGCCAGCCAGGCCCAGAGAGAAGAAAAGCAGCCACTCCCCCCCCCCCCCCCCCGCATCCAATGCTGTAAGCAGAAGGTGCCTTCTGGGCACAGAGCCTGGGGGTTGGAGAAACCACCCGAGGTCTGGCTGCCTGGCCCCTCTATCCATAAGCTGCCACGAGAAGCCAGAAAACAGCTGAGACCAAAGGAAAGGAGCCTGGCCTGACCTCAGAAATCTTCCCAAGCCACAAAAATCCATTTCCCCCCTTTGGCAACAAGAAGACACAGCAACTGTCAATTGCTGGGACCTGCCGAAGGTCCAGACCTCTCCTCTCTGCCTGAGACCCCAGAGGTGCAAGAGGAGGAAGAGAACCACCTCCCTCCCAAGCAGCCCACCCACACGGAGCCCGAGGCCACCCGGCAGGCAAAGGAGGAGGAGGAGCGGGAAGAGAGAGGGGAGGGGAGGGGCTGGCATCACACCCACCTTGCCCATCTTGATCACTTTCTTCACTGCGTCCGAGATCAGAACGGAGTGATGCTCCAGGCTGCCGGAAGAGAAGGGGGCACTTGCTCGAGGGGGGGACTCTCCCGCTCTCCTTGCTCCAGGAGGCAGCGGCTAGTCACAGGCCCCAGGAGAGCTGCTCTGGGGACTGCCCCCCTTGCCTCCCAGCCCCCCACCCCAGCCACCGAGAAGGGGCACTCACTTGAGATGGTGCAGCATGTTGGCAGCAGACAGCAACATGGCAGTGGGGTTAGCGATATTCCTCCCCACAGCCTGAGCAAAGGGATGCCGTGCGCCCTGGAGAGAGGCGGAGGAGCCGGTCAAAACCCCCTGCTGCAGGGGCCGCCCACACCGGGGGGCGGGGGGGGGGAGGAAGAGGAAGCCCGCCTGGGACTCACCATCTCGAAGACGGCGTACTCAGCGCTGTAGCTCTCGCCAGGGACCACCCCCGCCCCGCCCACGAGGCCGGCTGCCAGGTTGTCTATGATGTTCCCGTACAAGTTGGGCATGACCAGAACATCAAACTGGTAGGGATTCTGCACCAGCTGGAGAGAGGGAAGGAAAGGTCAGCCCCGGCCCCACTGAGTGACCGGGGGCAGGCAGGACAAGATGCTGGGGGCCTTCGCCGTGCTGATGACTCCTCCTCCACACCTAGGAAGGATGCCCCCTCAGGGCTTTATGCAGAGACTGAACAGCACACAGGAGGAGACTGACTGCTTTGGAATCCCACAAGGCAAGCCCCACACTCTGCCCCAGCCCCCCAGAGGAGGAAAGGTCCCCTGTGCAAGCACCAGTCGTTTCTGACTTGGGTGACGTTGCTTTCACAACGTTTTCATGGCAGACTTTTTACAGGGTGGTTTGCCACTGCCCTCTCCAGTCATCTACACTTTCCCCCCAGCAAGCTGGGGACTCATTTGGCCGACCTCGGAAGGATGGAAGGCTGAGTCAACCTCGAGCTGGCTACCTGAAAACCCAGCTTCCACCGGGGATCGAACTCAGGTCGTGAGCAGAGTTTAGGACTTCAGTACTGCAGCTTTAAGACTCTTAGAGGAGAGTAAAACCCATCCCTTAACCCCTCCAGTATGTTCAGAGGGCTGGAGCCTTTTCCTTTATTGCAGGGCTGTCCCTTAAAAGTTTCACTTTGTTTTTATTTCGTTATACTCTTGGGACTGATACTTTTTTTAAAAAATTCTGGAACTTTTTTTGAACAGAAGACAGCAGACTATGAATTTTTGAAGTAAATAAAAACTGTCAGCAGCTACTTACTGCCATGCCTGCTTTCCCTGGAGAAAGGGGCAGGAACAAACTGCCTGGCCAGCTAGGCCAAAGAGCAGGACCCGCCCAGAAACCCACCTGCAGCAGTTGGTGGGGACTGAGAAGAGGACGAGAAACACCCCTTGGTCTGGCCTGCATTTGGCAGGGGGAGCTCAAGGGAAAGAACCGGGGGGGGGGGGGGAGGGAGCAATCTGCTGGCCCAGTCAGGGACTGAACAGACGGAGCAAGCCGCAGCAGAATCCCCAGGCCCAGGGCACTACAAGCATTTAAAGGGATCTGCGTGTGACTCATGTCCTCTGGAGTTTGCTGTAGTGGTTCTGAGGACTCTTATCTGGGAGAACCGGGTTTGATTCCCCCCTCCTCCCCTTGCAGCTGCTGGATTGGCCTTGGGTCAGCCAGAGCTCTCTTATCTGGAAGAACCGGGTTTGATTCCCCACTCCTCCACTTGCAGCTGCGGGAATGGCCTTGGGTCAGCCAGAGCTCTCTTTTCTGGGAGAACCGGGTTTGATTCCCCACTCCTTCACTTGCAGCTGCTGGAATGGCCTTGGGTCAGCCAGAGCTCTCTTATCTGGGAGACCCGGGCTGATTCCCCCCTCCTCCACTTGCAGCTGCTGGAATGGCCTTGGGTCAGCCAGAGCTCTCTTATCTGGGAGACCCGGGCTGATTCCCCCCTCCTCCACTTGCACCTGCTGGAATGGCCTTGGGTCAGCCAGAGCTCTCTTATCTGGGAGAACCGGGTTTGATTCCCCACTCCTCCACTTGCAGCTGCTGACATGGCCTTGGGTCAGCCATAGCTCTGGCAGAGTTGTCCTTGAAAGGGCAGCTTCTGGGAGAGCTCTCTCAGCCCCACCCACCTCACAGGGTGTCTGTTGTGGGGGGAGAAGATATGGGAGATTGTGAGCTGCTCTGAGACTCCCAGCGAAGGGCGGGGCAATCTGACTGGGATTGCTGCAGGGCTTACTCATAGAACCTGCCTGAAACCCTTTTAACTCCCTGCAGCAGGATTTCAATGCTGCGTGACCAACAGCTCCTCCTCCTTCAAGGCGCAGGAGGTCTCCCAGCAGACTTTGCTCCTCCAGGTCCACCCAGCCCACAGCACATTTGGCTGAGATGAGCAGGGCCTTCGCCCAACTCCTGGCTGAGTCTGGAAAGGCCCCCCCTTTGTCACTTCCAGCTGGCCAAGAGGCCTATCAGAGGCACTCCCAGCCCCAGGGACCTCCCACCCCTCGAGGAGGCTCATCCCAAGCACAGGACGTGGACACTTTCTGTGCGGATCGAGGCCCTCAGTGGATCCCCTGCTTCGTGGATGGGCCTCTCTTTATGAGTCCTCTTTAGGAACCAACAGCCAGCCTCTCTTGGGGCTCTCCGAGGCTGAGATGGGCCAGCAATGCAGGAGCAGCAACACATCTCACAGGGGGATGTTCAAACACCGACGACGACACGCAAGGAGACCCCAGGCCAAGCAGCAGAAGTGGGGAGGGGAAGTGGCCTGCTGCTCTCTGCTTCAGTGGGGGGAGGAGGGGGGCAGGGGCTGGCTTACCTGCATGCAGCAGTTGTCGATGATCATGGTGTCAAACTTGATCTTGGGATACAGCTCGGCCACCTCTTTGCAGCAGCGCAGAAAGAGCCCATCCCCCAGCTTCCTAGCAGAGAGAAAGGCAGGGAGGGAGGGACAGGGGGGGCCATTGAAGCTGCCTGACCAGACCAGTCTGCAAGACAGCAGCCGGACTCGACCAGCAGGCAGGACTAGGGCACCGCTCTTGGGCATGGTCATTTCTTCGTACGTTTTCCCCTCGTTTTGGTGTTTATGAATTAGAAAAGACAATTGTAAATGTCTCAACTACTATCAAGGACAGAATGAGTAGGCACACTGATGAACACAAGTTATTGAGGAAGACTCAGCATGGGTTCTGTAAGGGAAGATCTTGCCTCACTAACCTGTTACAGTTCTTTGCGGGGATGAACAAACATGTGGACAAAGGCGACCCAACGGATGTTGTTTACCTTGACTTCCAGAGAGCTTTTGATAAAGTTCCTCATCAAAGGCTCCTTAGTAAGCTCAAGAGTCATGGAGTAAAAAAACAGGTCCTCTTGTGGATCAAAAACTGGCTAATTAATAGGAAGCAGAGAGTATAAATGGGCAGTCTTCGCAGTGGAAGACGGGAAGCAGTGGGGTGCCACGGAGCTCAGTACTGGGTCCCATGCTCTTTAACTGGTTCATAAATGATTTGGAGTTGAGAGTAAGCAGTGAAGTGGCTAAGTTTGCAGATGACACTAAATTGTTCAGGGTGGTAAGAACCAGAGAGGATTGTGAGGCACTCCAAAGGGACCTGTTGAGGCTGGGTGAGTGTTGGACAGGATAGTCCACTGGCCTGATCCAACAGGGCTTCTCTTATGTTCTTATGTGACACAGTGTTGGTCTGGATGGTCCATTGGCCTGATCTAACAGGGCTTCTCTTATGTGACACAGAGTGTTGGACTGGAGGGGCCATTGGCCAGATCCAGAAGGGCTTCTCTTATGTTCTTATATGACACAAAGTGTTGGACTGGATGGGCCACTGGCCTGATCTAATAGGGCTTCTCTTATGTTCTTATGTGACACAGAGTGTTGGACTGGAGGGGCCACTGGCCTGATCCAACAGGGCTTCTCTTATGTTCTTATGTGGCACAGCGTGTTGGACTGGAGGGGCCACTGGCCTGATCCAACAGGGCTTCTCTTATGTTCTTATGTGACACAGAGTGTTGGACTGGAGGGGCCATTGGCCTGATCCAACATGGCTTCTCTTATGTTCTTATGTGACACAGAGTGTTGGACTGGATGGGCCACTGGCCTGATCCAACATGGCTTCTCTTATGTTCTTATGTGACACAGAGTGTTGGACTGGATGGGCCACTGGCCTGATCCAACATGGCTTCTCTTATGTTCTTATGGGACACAGAGTGTTGGACTGGGTGGGCCACTGGCCTGATCCAACATGGCTTCTCTTATGTTCTTATGGGACACAAGAGTGTTGGACTGGATGGGCCACTGGCCTGATCCAACATGGCTTCTCTTATGTGACACAGAGTGTTGGACTGGGTGGGCCACTGGCCTGATCCAACATGGCTTCTCTTATGTTCTTATGGGACACACAGTGTTGGACTGGAGGGGCCACTGGCCTGATCCAACAGGGCTTCTCTTATTTTCTTATGTGACACAGAGTGTTGGACTGGATGGGCCACTGGCCTGATCCAACATGGCTTCTCTGATGTTCTTATGTGACACAGAGTGTTGGACTGGATGGGCCACTGGCCTGATCCAACAGGGCTTCTCTTATGTTCTTAGAGAAGAGCTTTAATGATACTATATTAGCTATGCATGATTTGCAAGTAGGGTTCTATGGCTAAAACGGTTATTCAGAATAGACGGGCTTTAGATATTTTACTAGCACAGCAAGATTGGTGTCCCAAGATAAGGAGCACTGGGTCTTAGTCTCATGAATTTAGCCTGTGGGAACAACACTGTGTTATGAGAAGTTGTAGTAAGTCTTGTGATTGGCAAAACTGAAAGAGTGTCCATAAAAACAAAGCTAGCAAGGATGCCATTTCCCTGACAGCAGGCAGGCCGGCCGGCCGGGTGGCTGCCCCACAGCACAAGAAGGGAGCAGAGAGGCTCAGTGCTCTCTCCGACACGTTTCATACTTCAGATTTGTTTTAATTGCAGCTTTTATTACAGTTTTAAATTGCCTGGGGTGCTTTCTATGGAGAGTGTTTTAAATAAACATATAAGGACTGCCCAGCTATGTAAGGAAAGGGAGGGGCTTTGGCTCAGGGGAAGAGGCTCTGCTTGGCATGTAGAAGGTCCCTGATTCAGTCCCTGGAAGCATCTCCAGTTAAAGAGGACCGGGTAGGAGGTGTTGGGAAAGGCCTCTGCCTGAGACCCTGGAGAACCACTGCCAATCTAAGTAAACAAAAATGGACCAATGCAGCTCCATGCATCCATCTACTGTAGAGGAGAGGCCATGGCTCAATAGCAGAGCATCTGTTTGGCATGCGGGAGGTCCCCGGTTCAATCCCCAGTAGCATCTCCAGTTGAAGAGCATCAGGCAGTAGGGGATGCGGAAGACCTCCGCCTGAGACTCTGGAGACCTTCTGCCTGTTTGAGTAAACGAGACTGATTCGAGGACCAACTGTCTGTGTTCACGTGAAAGCAGCCCGATCCTCTTGGCCAACCTGCGCAGCCCCCCTCGTTCCCAGCACCAGTCCTGCTTCTCCTTGCCAAGTCAGGAGATCCCAAACTGCTCCCACCCAGTTCTTACGCAGCCCGGCTGCCCTGAACTCCCTGCGCAGGACAGAACTCTGCACCAACAGCCTCAGAGGGCAGCCGGCTGGTCTGCAGCAGAAGAGCCAGCATCAGGCCCACCAGCACCTTAGAGACCAGCAAGGTACCAGGGCTGGAGAGTCCGAGAAGCCAAGCTCCCTTGGCCAGAAACAAACATCACCAACACAACACTTTTCCGCTGCTGCCGCTCCTCTGCTCTTTCTAGCCCAAGACTGCGAAACATCTCAGGGGCAGCTTGGCAGTGCTCCAGCCCCAAACATGGCTGAAATACACCTCCTTTGTCCCAGGAGGGGACACACCCTACTGAGCTGGAGCTTCACCAGGGGCATTTTCCTGCCTCTTCTCCAGGCTATGAGATGGAGCTGGCAAAGAGGAATGGGTTTAAGCCTCCCCCCCATCTGCTGCCAATGCAGTGCCTGAGCCAGGGAGGGGAGCTCCTCAGCCCGGCCAGTGCTCCAGCCCCAGTTGCAGGGAAGGGAAATGGAAGCAGCTGAGAGGGAGAGAGAGAGCCCCTTGAGCGAGAGGGAGGGGCAAGGAAACAGGGTGTCCTCTAGGCACTCACATTATGTTGGCTTTGTGCACCGCTGTGACCTTGGAGCGGCCCTTCTTGGTGGCGTAATCAAACGCAAATTTGGCAATGCGCTGCGACTTGGCCCGGGTGATGATCTTCAGGCACTCAATGACCCCCTTTACGCTCTGAGCACAGAAACCATCATGAGCCACAGCAAGACTCCCCAGCATCCCTCTCCTCCGCGTGGCAGTGGGGAGAGGCGCAGACTGAGGAACAATCCCCCCCACCCCCCCAAGGGAGGAAGGGCATTTTCATCCTTGCTCTTCCCTCTAGGCCCCATCTGCCTGAAGGGAGAGGCTCAGCCAGGGCAGGAGGCAGGCCCACCTCGTGCTCCAGGGAGCTGTACTCTCCCTCGGTCTGCTCACGGATGATCACCAGGTCCAGATTGTTGTGCCGCGTTTTATAGCCAGGCAGGCTGCTCACGTGGACCACGTTGGCAAAGAGGTCGAGTTTGCGCCTGCAGGAGGGAAGAAACTCAGGATGGTCTTCTCCAAGAACAGAGGCCGACACATCCAGGAACGACACCCCACCCCAGCACCCCTCTGTCCCAAGGGGAGGGACGGTGGCTCAGTGACAGAGCATCTGCTTGGTAAGCAGAAGGTCCCAGGTTCAATCCCCGGCATCTCCAACTAAAAGGGTCCAGGCAAATAGGTGTGAAAAACCTCAGCTTGAGACCCTGGAGAGCCGCTGCCAGTCTGAGCAGACAAGACTGACTTTGATGGGCCAAGGTCTGATTCAGTCGAAGGCAGCTTCAAATGTTCGTACGTTCAAGCCCTCCAATCTACTCTCAGCATGCTCTGGAGAGCACCTCCCCTCCTGCCAACCTCCAAAAGAGCAGGGAGAGCCGCCCCTCCCGCAGTGGCTCAAAGCAGGGCTCTGCCTCAGGGGGCTTTGCAGAGCTTCCAGGCAAGCAGCCTCTGCACGGGGTGGCCATTCCTTGCCAGGTCTGCAGAGGCCTACCTGAGTCGCATGTCATAGGAGGCCAGTTCTCCCTTGTACTCCATGGGGGTGTGGATCTTTCCTGAAAGACAAGCACAGGTACCCTCCCAACCAATCCAAAACATGTCAGAGAGGGAGCCACCAGCTCACCTCTGGGCACAGCTGCTTCATAAACTGTTCCCAACAATCCTGACAAAAGCCCAGTAGAGCAGGCCAGTTGGGTTGCCCCCCCCCCCCACCGCTTCTACACAAGGAGTGTGACTAAGGTCCCCCTCCTGATTCCCAGCAGCCAGTCCAGTCAGCATTCCAGCCCCTTTCAGACCTATGAGAGCCACTTTGCTCTTCTTCATGGAGTCAAGGAACTCGTCCAGCTTCTCCTCGGAAGCCATGTTCTGCACCTCGCTCAGGTGGTGCTCCTCAAACTCCACGGGGACAGCAGCCGCCTGCAAGCAAACCAAGAGCCGTCAACGCCAGCTGATGTGAGGCTTCCCACTTCCTGCCCGTCTCCAAATCCGAGTCTGACGGCAGAACTGCCCATGACAACTGACAAACACACGCAGCCATCTTGTGTGACCAAGCGCCAGGCCAGAATCCATCATCACAACTAAACTCTGCTGCTCAGGGAACCCAGGGGTGGAAAATTGGCATAGCTGATCCCTGTCACTGCGGTACAAAGCACTGTAGTCCTTATTTGAAGACAACAAGACCCCAGAGAACAGACCATAAATTCAGAGCCGAGCCAAGAGATT
>NC_083231.1:125708282-125749451 GCF_032191835.1 Heteronotia binoei | reverse complement strand
TTCCCCTTTCCCTTTCCCTTTCCCTTCCCCTTTCCCTTTCCCTTCCCCTTTCCCTTTCCCTTTCCCTTTCCCTTTCCCTTTCCCTTCCCCTTTCCCTTTCCCTTTCCCTTTCCCTTTCCCTTTCCCTTTCCCTTTCCCTTTCCCTTCCCCTTTCCCTTTCCCTTCCCTTTCCCTTTCCCTTTCCCTTCCCTTTCCCTTCCCCTTTCCCTTTCCCTTTCCCTTCCCTTTCCCTTTCCCTTTCCCTTTCCCTTTCCCCTTCCCCTTTCCCTTTCCCTTTCCCTTCCCCTTCCCCTTTCCCTTTCCCTTCCCCTTTCCCTTTCCCTTTCCCTTTCCCTTTCCCTTTCCCTTCCCTTTCCCTTTCCCTTTCCCTTTCCCTTCCCTTTCCCTTTCCCTTTCCCTTTCCCTTTCCCTTTCCCTTTCCCTTTCCCTTTCCCTTTCCCTTTCCCTTTCCCTTTCCCTTTCCCTTTCCCTTTCCCTTTCCCTTTCCCTTTCCCTTTCCCTTCCCCTTTCCCTTTCCCTTCCCTTTCCCTTTCCCTTTCCCTTCCCTTTCCCTTCCCCTTTCCCTTTCCCTTTCCCTTCCCTTTCCCTTTCCCTTCCCCTTTCCCTTTCCCTTTCCCTTCCCCTTTCCCTTTCCCTTCCCCTTTCCCTTTCCCTTCCCTTTCCCTTTCCCTTTCCCTTTCCCTTTCCCTTCCCCTTCCCCTTTCCCTTTCCCTTTCCCTTTCCCTTTCCCTTTCCCTTTCCCTTTCCCTTTCCCTTCCCTTTCCCTTTCCCTTTCCCTTTCCCTTTCCCTTTCCCTTTCCCTTTCCCTTTCCCTTTCCCTTTCCCTTTCCCTTTCCCTTTCCCTTTCCCTTTCCCTTTCCCTTTCCCTTTCCCTTTCCCTTTCCCTTCCCCTTCCCCTTCCCCTTCCCCTTCCCCTTCCCCTTTCCCTTTCCCTTTCCCTTTCCCTTTCCCTTTCCCTTTCCCTTTCCCTTTCCCTTTCCCTTTCCCTTTCCCTTTCCCTTTCCCTTTCCCTTTCCCTTTCCCTTCCCCTTCCCCTTCCCCTTCCCCTTTCCCTTTCCCTTTCCCTTTCCCTTTCCCTTTCCCTTTCCCTTTCCCTTTCCCTTTCCCTTTCCCTTTCCCTTTCCCTTCCCCTTCCCCTTCCCCTTTCCCTTTCCCTTTCCCTTTCCCTTTCCCTTTCCCTTTCCCTTTCCCTTCCCCTTCCCCTTTCCCTTTCCCTTTCCCTTCCCCTTCCCCTTTCCCTTTCCCTTTCCCTTTCCCTTCCCCTTTCCCTTTCCCTTTCCCTTTCCCTTTCCCTTCCCTTCCCCTTCCCCTTCCCCTTTCCCTTTCCCTTTCCCTTTCCCTTTCCCTTTCCCTTTCCCTTTCCCTTTCCCTTTCCCTTCCCCTTCCCCTTTCCCTTTCCCTTTCCCTTTCCCTTTCCCCTTCCCTTTCCCTTTCCCCTTCCCTTTCCCCTTCCCTTCCTCCTTCCACGGGTGGCCCAGCCAGGGTCTGGGGACAAGGCTGCCTTCCGGCTGCCAGTCTTGACGTGGCCTCTGCTTCTTTCTCTCTTGCAGATCGAGACGTGGCGCCTGGAGCCAGAGATCGCCCGAGCCACGGCCAGCAAGACGGTGGTCTACAACAAGGGGCTGTGAGGCTGCGTGGCAGGAAGGGGGCGAGGGCGATGGGGCACCCCCACAAGGGAAGGGAAGGGAAGGTGCGGGGGGGGGGAGAGGTGAATACGAGCCCGGCACCGCAACACAGCTTGGCACTCGTAACATATTCCCACCGTCAAGAGCTGAGAGTAAATTAACACTTGCTGAGACGCGGCATCTCACGTTGGTCGAAAAGATTAATATTTAAAGTTTTAAATTAGTGACAGTAACAGCCAGATGCAGGGATGGGAGGGGGCTGCGAGCTGAGAGGGGCCTCCTCCCTCTGCAGAGGAGCGGCAGTGGCACCTTTCCCTGCGCCTGCCGGGGCGGCCCCCTTCGCTGGGTGCCAGGAGCAGGAGGAGCGGCTGCTGGGCACTTTCCTTGCCAATGCCAAGGCGAGAGAGAGCGGTGCCACAGGAACCCGCCCTTGCTGCATGGATCAGGCCTGGAGATGGGGTGGGGGGCTTTGGTCTCTCTGCAAAGGGGGCCAACCAGCCTGCGCCTCTTCTGGGGGGGTGTTCCCCAGGGACCTTGGCCACAGCAGCAGCCCCTTGAGAGCTTGCCAGAGCTGCCGGGGGTCCAGGGGGAGAGACCAGGAGCCCCACCCAGGCAGGCAGAGGGCTTGGGAGCTTTCTGGCCCCATGCTTTCCACCCTGTTTCTCCCCACATGGTGTGTGGGCTCTCTCCGCCCCTGCAGGCCGCCTCTCGCTTTGTCCCCCTGGCTTTCCTGGGTGCTTGGCTCCTGGATGCTACAGAGTGTGGACAGGAGAGGGGGCCACGGGGGCTAGAAGAAGGGCACTGCCTGAGCCTGGAAGCTGTGTGGTGCAGCCCCCTTTCCCACTGGAACCCCCCCACACACACACACACACACTGCACTGGCTCTGAGAGCAACACTGCCCCCCCTTGCCAAACCACTCTGCCGAGTGACACCCCTGGAGGGTCCCTCCTGAAGAGCAGAGCAGCTCAGGATTGCATCTCCAGCAGCAGACGCTGCACTGTCTGGCAAGGAAGGAAGGGGCTGGATCAGTTGGAGCCCAGGAGGGCTGGCACACGGGCACTTGGCCCCCAGTGCCCCAAAGGACATCGAGCCAGCAGTAGCCACACCCCGCCTAGGCCCAGGGGCTCATGAATTGCGCCCCCCCAGCACAAAAGGCCTCTCGGTTGGTCTGTGGGGGGGGCTGCCCAGGCGCTTCTCCTTCCCCATAATTGGGGGGAGCCCCTTCCCTTCCCCTCCCCTCCCCTCTGCAGCTAATCAGGAGGAGGGGAGCCTCTCTAGTTTTTAATTAGGAGCTCCGCAGCTAATTGATTTCTTGGGTGTGTTAATTAAGGAATAATGAGGAGCAGGGAGCAGCAGCGCCTTCCTTCCAGCCCCAGAGCAGAGGGCCAGGAGGGCTCCGGAACCTCTCGGGTTCAGCCCCAAGGAGGAGGGCGGGCCAGCTGGGGAAGGGGGGAAGACTCCAGGCCCTCCAGAGCAGGGCGGGAAGGCCCACCACCACCAAGAGGCATCTCAGAGCTCCCCCCGCCCACCAACCAAAGCAGCTGGCTGGAAGGAAGGAAGGAAAGAGCCCCAGGGGTGAAGGGTTGCTTGGCAGCCCCTGTGAACTTGGGGGTCAGAAGCCTAAGAGCAGCCAACTGGCCAGAAGGCCTCACCTTCTTCTGCCGGAAGGGCCAACAACAGGGCAGAGAGGCCGAGGCCTTCCCCTGAGAATAACCTCAGAAGAGCCCTGCTGGGTCAGACCAGGGAGGGTCCATCCAGTCCAGCCTCCTGCCTCACACAGTGGCCAGCCAGTTCCCCTGGAGGGCCAACAACAGGGCAGAGAGGCCGAGGCCTTCCCTGAGAAGAACATCAGAAGAGCCCTGCTGGATCAGACCAGGGAGGGTCCATCTAGTCCAGCCTCCTGTCTCACATAGGGGCAACCCAGTTC
Source organism: Heteronotia binoei (assembly GCF_032191835.1). NCBI lineage: Eukaryota > Metazoa > Chordata > Lepidosauria > Squamata > Gekkonidae > Heteronotia > Heteronotia binoei. The sequence goes on along the minus strand of NC_083231.1, from coordinate 125,745,898 downwards.
CTCTGGAGGGCCAACAACAGGGCAGAGAGGCCGAGGCCTTCCCCTGAGAAGAACCTCAGAAGAGTGCTGCTGGATCAGACTACGGAGGGTCCATCTAGTCCAGCCTCCTGTCTCACACAGGGCCAACAACAGGGCAGAGTGGCCAAGGCCTTCGCCTGAGAAGAACCTCAGAAGAACCCTGCTGGGTCAGACCAGTGAGGGTCCATCTAGTCCAGCCTCCTGTCTCACACAGTGGCCAACCACTTTCTCTGGAGGGTCAAGAACAGGGCAGAGAGGCCAAGGTCTTCCCCTGAGAAGAACCTCAGAAGAGTGCTGCTGGATCAGACCACGGAGGGTCCATCTAGTCCAACCTCCTGTCTCACACAGGGCCAACAACAGGGCAGAGTGGCCAAGGCCTTCCCCTGAGAAGAACCTCAGAAGAACCCTGCTGGATCAGACCACGGAGGGTCCATCTAGTCCAGCCTCCTGTCTCACACAGTGGCCAACCACTTTCTCTGGAGGGTCAAGAACAGGGCAGAGAGGCCAAGGTCTTCCCCTGAGAAGAACATCAGAAGAGCCCTGATGGATCAGACCAGGGAGGGTCCATCTAGTTCAGCTTCCTGTCTCACGCAGGGGCCACCCAGTTCCTCTGAAGGGCCAAGAACAGGGCAGAGAGACTGAGGCCTTCCCCTGAGAACAACCTCAGAAGAGCCCTGTTGAATCAGACCAGGGAGGGTCCATCTAGTTCAGTCTCCTGTCTCACACAGAGGCCTACCACTTCCTCTGAAGAGCCCACAACAGGGCAGAGAAACTGAGGCCTTCCCCTGAGAAGAACCTCAGAAGAGCCCTGCCGGATCACACTAATGAGGGCCCATCTAGTCCAGCCTCCTGTCTCACACGGGGGCCAGCCAGTTCCTCCGGAGGGCCAGCAACAGGGCATAGAGGCTGAGGCCTTCCCCTGATGTGGCCTCCTGGCTCTGGGAACTGGATGTGGGGATTCCCGCCAGCCACCATGGCTAGTAGCCACTGACAGACTTCTCCATGAATCTTTCTAGCCCCCTTTGATAGCTGCTGCTTCCTGTGGCCACTGCATTCTGTGGCAGCAAATTGCACATTTGAATTGCTTTCTGTGTAAAGAAGTGTTTTCCTTTTATCCATCCTGAATCTCCTCCCCTCAGCTTCCTTGGATGCCCTCAAGGCCCAGGAATTTGGGAGAGGGAGGGAAAGTTCTCTGTCAGCTCTCTCCACCCCAGGCACAGTTTTATCAACCTCTATCACATCTCCCTTTAGTCATCTCTTTTCTAACCTGCGATGTCTTCCAGTGGGCATGATGGGCCTGGACTTTGTTGCCAACCACAGATAGGACCATTCCTGCAGATGTGAGGGTGGAGCCTGGGCAGGCAGGGTTGGGGAGGGCCTCAGCAGGATCTGATGCCACAGAGGCCCCCCCCCCAAGCAGCCCTTTTCTCCTGGGGAACTGAACTCTCTCATCTGGAGGTTCTAATTCCAGGAGATCTCCAGGTCCCAAATGGAGATTGGCAACCCTATATGATGGTCCCAGCTCTCCTCCTTGAGCTTCCCTGGCTGTCACTTCTCATGGGGCCAAAGTTGGTTGGTCAGTGATGAGGATCTGTGTGAAATGGGGGGGGGGTGACAAATAAAAATTCCTTCAAATACGTTAGTAGCAGAAAACCAGCCAGGGAGGCAGTGGGGCCCTTGGATGACCAAGGGGTAAAAAGATCGCTAACGGCTGATAGGGCATGGCAGAGAAGCTGGATGCATTTATTGCCTCGGTTTTCACTGTCTAAGATGAAAGGGTGCTTGCCCACTCTGGAACTGCCGATTTCAGGAGGGGTGTTGAGAGACCTGAGTCGGATTGAGGTGACGAGAGAGGAGGTCCTACCACTGATGGACAGATTAAAAACTAACAGATCACCAGGCCTGGATGACATAGATCCAGGAGTTCTGAAAGAACTCAAAGGTGAACTTGTGGACCTCCTGACAAAAATATGCAATCTATCACTAAAATCTACCTCCATTCCTGGGGACTGGAAGGTAGAGAATGCCCCCCCCCATCTTAGAAAGAGTTCCAGAGGAGATCTGGGAAATTAAAGGTCTCTCACCCTCATGTCAACACCAGGTAAATGTTAGGGTTTAAATGTAAATGTAGCAGAGATTTTAAAATGCAGTGAGGCAAATGTATTAGCTTTTAAACAACGTTATTTTCTAATAGAGGGTTTGCTTGGAGTTGAAAAGAACGAACAGAACAATAGAGGCAGACATCCTGTCCGGCTCCTCTCACCGACGTCTTTAACGAAGAGACTTCTCAAACTCGTGTGAGGAGGAGAGACCAGAGACTGTAGAAAACAAAGAGCCATAAAACTGAACCCCAGTCCTCTCCATTCCATCCCCAATGTATTGATTAGTTCTTCTTACAGGGCCTACTGTAAGCTCCAGGAGGACTGGCTACATCAGGGGGTGTGGCCTAATATGCAAAAGAGTTCCTGCTACAAACAAAAGCCCTGAATTTGCCAATTGAAACATCCCAATACAAGCTAGTTATGCATATTCTCACTTAGCTCTGGTGGCAAATATGTGCAGGCTATTCTGTTGGTCTGTAACCGTAAGCTACCTAAAACATCAGCTTGCATAAACAAACAGTTGGTTTTCTCATAACTTCAGAGGTGGGGGGGACTTGCAAAACCCAACAGTAAATTGGTGGGATCCATTATTAAAGAGAGAATTAGTAGGCGTATTGATCAATAAGAACTATTGAGGAAGACTCAGCGTGGGTTCTGTAAGGGAAGATCTTGTCTCACTAACCTGTTCGTGTTCTTCGAGGGGGTGAACAAACATGTGGACAAAGGAGACCCAATAGATGTTGTCTACCTAGACTTCCAGAAAGCTTTTGATGAAGTTCCTCATCAAAGGCTCCTAAATCAACTCAGCAGTGAGGGGATAAGGGGGCAAGTCCTCTTGTGGATTAAAAACAGGTTGATTAACAGGAAACTCAGAGTGACTCTAAATGGGCAGTTTTCACAGTGGAAGGTGATAAGCAGTTGGGTGGGCAGCACAGGGCTCGGTCTTAGGTTCAGTACTTTTAAACTTGTTCATTAATGATTTGGAGCTGGGAGTAAGCAGTGAAGTGGCTAAATTTGTAGAAGACACTAAATGGTTCAGGGCAGTCTGTGAGGCACTCCGGAGGGATCTGTTGAGGCTGGGTGACTGGGCATCATCATGGTCGTTGACATTCAACATGAGCAACTGCAAAGTAATGCACAGTGGACAAAAATCCCAGCTATAAGTACGTCTTGATGGGGTCTGAACTGGCTGTCACTGACCCAGAGAGAGATCTTGGAGTCGTGGTAGAGAACTCAGTGAAGATGTTGACTCAGCGTGTGACTGCAATTTTAAAAGGGCAAATGTTATGCTGGGGATTATTAGGAAGGGGATTTAAAACAAATCAGCCAATATCACGATGCCCCTGTATAAATCGATGGTGCGGCTTCATTTGGAATACTGTGTACAATTGTAATCACTGCACCTCAAAAAAGATATTCTCGCATTAGGAAAAGTGCAGAAAGGGGCAACTAAAACGATTAAGGAGATGGAACACCTTCGCTATGAAGAAAGATCAAAGGACTCTTTAGCTTGGAGAAACAACTGAGGGTTGACATGATAAGAGGTTTACAAAATTTTGCATGGGATAGAGATGTTAGAGAAATAAGTAGCTTTCTCCCTTTCTTGCAATACAAGAACTCAGTGAAATACAAGAACTCAAGCAGTAGGCTTAGAACACCCAAAGAGTCATTGACAGGTGGAAGTGGTGGCTACAAGCAAGACAGCTGCAAGACGGGATTGGATGAACATCTGGAGCAGAGGTCCATCAGTGGCTATTAGCTGCAAGGGATAGATGGAACACTGTCTAGGGGCAGTGATGCTCTGTATCCTTGGTGCTTGGGGGGCCACAGTGGGAGGGCTTCCGGAGTTCTGACTTCTCCGGTGGATCTCCCAATGGCCCCTGGGTTTTGGCCCCTGTGTGACAGTGTTGGACTGGTTGGGCCACTGGCCTGATCCAACAGGGCTTCTCTGACATTCTTATGTGACACAGAGTGTTGGACTGGAGGGGCCACTGGCCTGATCCAACGTGGCTTCTCTTATGTTCTTATGTGACACAGAGTGTTGGACTGGATGGGCCATTGACCTGATCCAGCAGGGCTTCTCTTCTGTTTTTATGTGACACAGAGTGTTGGACTGGATGGGCCACTGGCCTGATCCAACAGGGCTTCTCTTATGTTCTAAGGCAATATTGGCCTTTCCTTTCAGAATCGCTCAGTGCCCCCAAAACACTGTAGATCTTGGCTGAAGTGCACCAGAGCTCAGCATCCATGAGTGGGAGGGAGGCGTGAGAGAAAAGGGTCCCCTGTTCCTTTTGCTTTCTGCCTTTTGCCTTCTTTCCCTGCAAATTCAGGATTTCTGGGGTGGTCGCCTTCCCCACAGCCCCTCCTGGGCCTTTCCCTGCTGCTCAGAGTCCCCCCTGTGGCTGCCACACTCTTGGGGGCAGCATGCCTGGTGCCCTGACTGGCATGCTTCTCATTGCAGAGATTGGGCTGTGTCTCCGAGACGGCTGGTCTCCTGGCGGGTGTGCTGTCTGTGCCCAGAGGGGGCAGGGCGGGCCCTCTGGCTGCTGAGGCTGGTGCTAGTGGAGGGGGGGCCTCAGCCTTCTGCCCCGTTTTGTGATGCAGGTCTCTGCAGGGCTGGGTGGTTCTGTGCAGGGGGCCTCTCCTTGCAGGGGGGTCCTGCAAACTGTAACTCAGAGGAACTGGGGGGGGGGTGTCTCCTCCCCCCCAGCTGTCACTGGTCTTCCAGCGGTTATGATGACCTAACTTCACGAGAGCATATACCTCTGCCCATGTTCATCAACTCTGAATTGCACACTGTGTCTTTTTAACCTCCTCAATCGATTTATTGATGACTACACTTTATGTAACACTACTGAAACGTCTAGAATAAAAGCAACTGCAACTCACCTTCTTGCCTGTCCGTCTGGGGAGGGGAGGGGGGCCGGGTGGCGCTGCTGTCTCATGGGCAGCATGGCTCTGCAAGCAGCAGCTTGGGAGTGGGTTCAAGGCCTGCCTCGGGCTTCGCTTGGAGGGTCCGGGCTGCTTCTGCACAGAGTTCTTGGGAGCCTCCAAGACGTCCATTTCCCGTGGCTTCCTCCCACCCCTTTGCAGTGGTCTTTCCCAAACCAGGTTTGGAATTTTCTTTTCTTTTAAAAAAAGGATGTCCAACAAAGTGCCTTTGCACACCATGTGAGTGGGAAGATGCACCTTTGTGTAGGTGGCACCCACACTGGCACCGTTATCCTTGACTTAGCCCCTCCCCCACAGCTGCCCCCCCCACACACACACACCCATTCCACGAGGGCTTTGGGGGAGCTTTGGGGAAAAATCAGCAATTAGCATATTGCTATCATGTTATCTGTTAGTTCCTCTGAATCCCAGATTTCGTTTTTTTAAAGGAAGTATGTAGTCCTTTTCATTGCAGGGGTGCCTTCCCCCTTATATCGCCACAATGAATGGGGCTACAAGCTCACTCTGAAATGATTCAGAGGACCTGGGAAACATCCTCATATGGTGAGAGGAATGCCAATTGCCTTCCCTCCCCCATCAAAAAAGCCCTTTGGTGGTGGTGGTGGGGGATAACGGTGGGGGCTGAGGCTTGGAAAGGGGGCTTCCGTGCGGATGCTCCATTAGTGCTGTGCTTGAAAGCTGCCTGCAGAATCCTCTCCGTGGGGAAGCAGCTTCAGTTACCTTGAACGTTGGCTGCATCGTGCTCAGTGATGCTCTCATCCGTTTCTTGTCCACTCCAGTGAATGACTGATCCCTGCACCACGCAAGAAGAGCACAGCATTGTGTCTGCACCAGTGTGTTGAAAAGAGCCCCCTCTCAGAGGCTTCATGCCCCACAAGCAAAGCTCTGGCAAGGAGGGCATAGGGACAACATGCTGCTGTGAGCTCTGCCCCCCGCCATGGTATTCTGAGGTGTTCTGCCTCTGGATATGGAGGTTCTGCATAGGAACGCTGACTCAGAGCTGCTTCAAAGGGCCTGTCTTTGCACTTCTCTGTCTTTTCCTGCCCCACAGAGGGCGGGAGGTGCCTTTGTCCTTCAGGATGGGGAGAGGTCTTGTGAATGGCTTGGTTGGCCTTTAACAGGTGTCCCCCCCAGGCCAAGACCCCTCCCATAGCTGATTTCAATGCCCTCTTTGTGGGAGTGGGCTCACTTCCAGCTTGCATCTGCTCAGGGTGGGCCGTCCATCACCCCACCCCACAGGCAGTTCTCCTCTGGGCAGAAATGGCCTTGGGGCAGCCAGAGCTCCCTTATCTGGGAGAACCGGGTTTGATTCCCCACTCCTCCACTTGCAGCTGCTGGAATGGCCTTTGGTCAGCCATAGCTCTCTTATCTGGGAGAACCGGGTTTGATTCCCCACTCCTTCACTTGCGCCTGCTGGAATGGTCTTGGGTCAGCCATAGCTCTCTTATCTGAGAGAAATGGGTTGGATTCCCCACTCCTCCACTTGCACCTGCTGGAATGGCCTTGCGTCAGCCATAGCTCTCTTATCTGGGAGAACTGGGTTGGATTCTCCACTCCTCCACTTGCACCTGCTGGAATGGCCTTGCGTCAGCCATAGCTCTCTTATCTGAGAGAAATGGGTTGGATTCCCCACTCTTGCCCTTGCACCTGCTGGAATGGCCTTGGGTCAGCCAGAGCTCTCTTATCTGGGAGAACCAGGTTGGATTCCCCACTCCTCCACTTGCACCTGCTGGGATGGCCTTGGGTCAGCCAGAGCTCTCTTATCTGGGAGAACCGGGTTGGATTCCCCACTCCTCCACTTGCAGCTGCTGGAATGCCCTTGGGTCAGCCAGAGATCTCTTATCTGGGAGAACCGGGTTGGATTCCCCACTCCTCCACTTGCAGCTGCTGGAATGGCCTTGGGTCAGCCAGAGCTCTCTTATCTGGGAGAACCGGGTTGGATTCCCCACTCCTCCACTTGCACCTGCTGGAATGGCCTTGGGTCAGCCAGAGCTCTCTTATCTGGGAGAACCGGGTTGGATTCCCCACTCCTCCACTTGCACCTGCTGGAATGGCCTTGGGTCAGCCAGAGCTCTCTTATCTGGGAGAACCGGGTTGGATTCCCCACTCCTCCGCTTGCACCTGCTGGAATGGCCTTCGGTCAGCCAGAGCTCTCTTATCTGGGAGAACCGGGTTGGATTCCCCACTCCTCCACTTGCAGCTGCTGGAATGGCCTTCGGTCAGCCAGAGCTCTCTTATCTGGGAGAACCGGGTTGGATTCCCCACTCCTCCACTTGCAGCTGCTGGAATGGCCTTGGGTCAGCCAGAGCTCTCTTATCTGGGAGAACCGGGTTGGATTCCCCACTCCTGCACTTGCACCTGCTGGAATGGCCTTGGGTCAGCCAGAGCTCTCTTATCTGGGAGAACCGGGTTGGATTCCCCACTCCTCCACTTGCAGCTGCTGGAATGGCCTTGGGTCAGCCAGAGCTCTCTTATCTGGGAGAACCGGGTTTGATTCCCCACTCCTCCACTTGCACCTGCTGGAATGGGCTTCAATCAGCCACAGCTGGCAGAGCTGTCCTTGAAAGGGCAGGTTCTGTGAGAGCTCTCTCAGCACCACTCACCTCACAGGGTGTCTGTTGTGGGGGAGGAAGGCAAAGGAGATTGTGAGCCACTCTGGCCATCAAAGGGCAGCTTCTATGAGACCCCTCTCATCTCCACCCACCTTACAGGGTTTCTGTTGTAGGGGGAGGAAGGCAAAGGAGTTTGTGAGCCACTCTGAGATTTGGAGTGGAGGGCGGGATATAAATACAATATCTTCTGCTGCTGCTGCCCTTGGCTAGGAGGTGGGACCTAGGAGTTCCCTGAATTCAGCTCCTCTCCAGATTCCAGAGAGCCTGGCTGTCTTGGAGGGGGGACCCCAGGGCATTCCGCCCCACGCTCCACCCTGAAATCTCCAGGGGTCTCCCAGCCTAGATCTGGTGGCCCTGCCCTCCATCTCCTTCATGCCCACCTGCAGGGTGGCATCCGTCCCCCCAAGGTCTTCTTGGCCTGCTGGGAGGAGGCAGCCTGTGTGTGGCGGGGGCTCCCTCTTTGGGAAGCTGCTGGCCGGGCTGTGGGAAGGGCCGGGAGCCTCTCTCCCCCTGGCCAGGGCGTCCCTGAAGCCTGACCGCTTGAGAAGGTTCCTGGTCATTGCTGAATGCCTCCCCCCTCCCCTCCCCCCCAGCCCAGTCAAACAATAACCTTCCCAAAGTGATTTTCTTCCCCCTCCCCGCGGCCATTAAAAAGGTAATGATTGCCCAGGTTCTGGGGACCGGGTGCTCTCTCTGGGGTGAAGGGTAATTGGCAGACCAGGGTGGTGACTTCCAAAAGGGGAGGGTCTGCCCCTTAGTGGGGGGAGCCTGGGAAGGGGGGCACCTTTGCCTTACTGCCCCCCGCCTCACTTCCTGCTTCCCACAGAGTCCCACTCCAGCTTCCAGGAAGTGCCGGAGCAGAGCGGGGGGGGGGGGGATAAGCTCTCCCAGCCCCACCCTGGCGTGGCACATGGTGCTGCCAGGGGGCAAGAACCCGTGGACAGACCACCCCTGGGATTCTTCCAGCCTTGGCGGGGGGTGGGCAGTCTGCCTTCGAGCTCTTCATCAGCCCATCTTGTGGTAGTCAGTGCCAGATGTGACTTGCCTTGGGGAGGGGCAGACTTCTGCCCCATGTCTCATCCTTCCCACGGTTTTCCTGCTCTGCTTGCTCCACAAGCCCCCCACTCTCTTCTCCTCCCCTCGAGCCCAGAAACACCTTGTGATTCTCACATCAGCATTAACACCCCCCCCCCAGAGGGAAGTTATTCCAGGGCCCTTTCTGACAGTGGCCGGGGGCGGGGGGGAGAGGCCATTCCATTTTCTCCTCCTTGAGGGTCCCTAGTTCACTGGCTCCCCAACCCGCTCCCCCCCCAGGAACAGAGAAAGGTGCTCAGTGAGAGGATCAGGTTGCCCAGGCAAAAGCACCCCCCCCCCCGCCACTGTCTGGAGCTTGTAAGGTGTGAAGGCCAACATGGCACAAAGGGCCCGGGGGCAGGGCAGGGCAGGGGCTGTTGGAAAGTGCCAGGGTGTGCCCTTGCCCTCTTGCTGGCGGAAAGCCTTTACCATTCCTCTGAGCACAGCACCTCTCTGGTGGCTCAGTGGAGGTTCTGTCCCTGGCAGCATCACCCGATTGAAAGGACCAGGCAGGAGAAGACTGCAGATTTATACCCCGCCCTTCTCTGAATCAGAGTCTCAGAGCGGCTCACAAACTCCTTTATCTTCCTCCCCGACAACAGACACCCTGTGAGGTGGGTGGGGCTGAGAGGGCTCTCCCTGCAGCTGCCCTTTCAAGGACAGAGACTCAGAGCGGCTCACAATCTCCTTTCCCTTCCTCCCCCACATCAGACACCCTGTAAGGTGGGTGGGGCTGAGAGGGCTCTCACAGCAGCTGCCCTTTCAAGGACAACTTCTGCCAGAGCTATGGCTGACCCAAGGCCATTCCAGCAGGTGCCAGTGGAGGAGTGGGGAATCAAACCCGGTTCTCCCAGATAAGAGTCCACACACTTCACCACTACACCAAACTGGCTCGCACAGTGCTTCCCACAGTGTCCCACCCCCCACTTCCAGGAAGTGCCCGAGCAGAGTGGGGGGAACACTTCTTTCAGCCTTGACCGGGGGTGGGGGGGCAGTCTGCAGGGAGGAGGTGACAGAAAAGGCTGGAGAGCGGCTGCCAGTCTGGGTGGGCAAGACTGCCCTTGAGGGACCGAGGCGGTGCGGGGTGGGGGGGGGCCTCTGACTCAGTGAAAGGCTCAAGTCTCAAGCCTGGCAAATCCCCGGGTGGGCTCCTCTCTGCCCCCTCCCTCTGGAAACTTTACCTGCCCAGAGTTATGTGGAGCCCTTGTGTGTGGGAGGGGGGTTAACCTTCTGCTCCCTCTGAGATGGGCAAGGCCAGAGCCCAGGGGCTGGGCCAGCGTGGCTGAGATTCCCAGCCTGGCGCACGGCCCTTTTATCCATCAGGCCGGAGCATTTACAAAAGGAAGAGACACCCTAGATGTTTTGAAATGGCCTCTGCTTGGACATTCAATCCCCGGTGCAGGTGTGGAGCCCCATGCAACTGTCTGCCCCCCTTGCATACCTGCCATACCTGGGAAGCCCCAGCCCGGCCTCTCATGCCCCTCCTGCCGTGCCTGGTGAGTGGCAGCAGCCTGAAAGGGCTGGGGGGGGGGGGCCTGACAGGCCACAAGAGGGCTCTGGGTCTGTGCCTCCCTCTGGCAGGACAGCAACAGGGGCAAACCTGGGGGCAGGCGGCCTCCCCGCTTTCTTCTCACCAGGACCCAGTGAGGGAGGCTGGGCTGAGAGGAGCAGCTGGGCATGAGGGTCACCGCTGGGCGGGGATTGGGACTAGGCAGTGAAACGGAGGCTTTGAAGACACCTCCAGCTTTCAGCTCCTGGGCTGGTCTCTCTTTGCCGCCAGCTGCACTCTGAGCCCTCTGGGAAGACCCCCTCTGTGGAGTGAAGCCCCCCCCCCCCCTCCGGCAGCCTCTCTTTCCTGGCTTTGCCTCCCAGGAGAATCCTTTTCATTGGGAGGGAACTTGGGCCTTCAGGATGGGAAGCCCTCCAGCCCTGTGGGAGAGAGAGCTGCCCACACTGGACCGGAAGGGAGGGAGGGGCTGTGCCCCATGGCCCAAAGGGAGGGTCCAACCACCCTTGGCAGGCTGCTTCTGAAGAACATGGCTGCCTCAAAGGGGCAGCCCCAAGAAGACACACCGGTAGCCCCACTGGTGGACCTCCTGATGCCACCTGGTTTTTTGGCCCCTGTGTGACACAGAGTGTTGGACTGGATGGGCCATTGGCCTGATCCAACCTGGCTTCTCTTATGTTCTTATGTCTGGGGCAGTGATGCTCTGTATTCTTGGTGCTGGGGGGGCACGGTGGGAGGACTTCTAGTGTCCTGGCCCCACTAATGGATCTCTTGATGGCACCTGGTTTTTATGGCCACTGTGTGACACAGAGTGTTGGACTGGATGGGCCATTGGCCTGATCCAACATGGCTTCTCTTATGTTCTTATGTGACACAGAGTGATGGACTGGAGGGGCCATTGTCCTGATCCAACATGGCTTCTCTTATGTTCTTATGTGACACAGAGTGTTGGACTGGAAGGGCCATTGGCCTGATCCAACAGGGCTTCTCTTATGTTCTTATGTCTGGGGCAGTGATGCTCTGTATTCTTGGTGCTGGGGGGGGCACGGTGGGAGGACTTCTAGTGTCCTGGCCCAACTGATGGATCTCTTGATGGCACCTGGTTTTTTGGCCCCTGTGTGACACAGAGTGTTGGACTGGATGGGCCATTAGGCAAGTAGACAGCCGGGTGGCGAAACCGCGTACTGACCGTATGGTGACTTGCCTGCCTGGTGCGAAGGTAGCGGACATTACGCGTGTAGTAGATAGACTGATAGACAGTGCTGGGGAGGAGCCTGTGGTCGTGGTGCATGTTGGCACCAACGATGTGGGGAAATGCAGTCGTGAGGTCCTGGAGGAAAAATTTAGGCTGCTAGGCGGGAGACTTAAGGCCAGGACCTCCAAGGTAGCCTTCTCGGAAGTGCTACCTGTTCCACGTGCAGGGCAGGAGAGACAGGCACAAATTAGAAGTCTCAATGTGTGGATGAGACGATGGTGTAAGGAGGAAGGGTTTAAGTTTGTTAGGCACTGGGATGCTTTCTGGAACAAGCCGGAGCTGTACAAAAGAGACGGTCTCCACTTGTCCCCGGATGGAACCAGGCTGCTGGCGCTTAAAATCAAAAAGGTGGCAGAGCAGTTTTTAAACTAAATCTTGGGGGAAAGCCGACAGGAGATGAAATGTCTCTGGTTCGGGAGGACTCGTCTCAAAGAGATGAAGGGTTAGCTGCTATTTTTCTACCGGGTAACGGACCGGAGTTGTCCACTGTGAAGGTGACAAACAATATGGACTGTCTGCCAGTGTCTCGAGGCGGCAGGAGGAAGGTGGCGGGCCTAGCTTGCCTGGGAAATTATAGATGTTTGTATGCAAATGCTAGAAGTGTTCAAAGTAAAATTGGTGAATTGGAATGTTTAGTGCTGGGAGAAAACATAGACATTGTGGGAATTTCAGAAACTTGGTGGAATGAGGAGAATCAGTGGGACACGGTGATTCCTGGATATAAGCTATATCGGAAGGATAGGGAGGGAAGGGTTGGAGGTGGGGTGGCTCTGTATGTCAGAGAGGATATACGGTCCAGTAAGGCTGAGATCAGAGAATTAGATTCACTTTTAGAAATGCTTTGGGTTGAAATAGAGGGCCCAAAAGGAAATTTAACTATGGGAGTTTGTTATGGCCCACCAAATCAAAAGAGAGAGGACGATTATAATATGATGGAAGGCTTAAAGATAGCGGCTAAACGTAAAAACTGTGTTGTAATAGGTGATTTTAACTACCCGCAGATTGATTGGGTCAATATGTGTTCTGGTCGAGAGAAAGAGATTGAGTTTCTTGATGCTCTCAATGACTGTGCTATGGAGCAGATGGTCTCAGAACCTACCAGGGGTGGGGCGATCCTGGATTTGGTCCTAAGTAATGCCCAAGACTTGGTGAGAGATGTAAAAGTGATTGCGCCGCTTGGGAGCAGTGACCATAATGTTATTGATTTCACCGTTTGTATAAATAGGGAGTTGTCCAAAAAGACCACCACAACCACGTTTAACTTTAAAAGGGGTAAATACACTGAGATGAGGAGGCATGTGAGGAAGAAACTGAAAGGAAAGGTACATACGGTCAAAACCCTTGAGAAAGCTTGGACGCTATTTAAAACTATAACCCTAGAAGCTCAGATAAAATACATACCACAAGTTAGGAAAGGCACAAACAGGCATAAGAAAAGGCCTGCGTGGTTAACAAATAAAGTAATGGAAGCTGTAAAAGGTAAGAAGGACTCCTTTAAGCGGTGGAAAACCAGTCCAAGTGAGATTAGTAAAAGGGAACACAGGCTGTGGCAAATCAAATGCAAGACTGTGATCAGGCAGGCAAAAAGGGACTATGAGGAGCATATTGCAAAAAACATAAAGACCAACAATAAAACTTTCTTCAAATATATTAGAAGTAGGAAACCAGCCAGGGAGGCAGTGGGGCCCTTGGATGACCATGGGGTAAAAGGATTACTGAAGGAGGATAGGGAAATGGCTGAAAAGCTAAATGAATTTTTTGCCTCCGTCTTCACTGTAGAAGACGAGAACTTTTTGCCCGCCCCAGAACCACTAATTTTGGAAGGGGTGTTGAAAGACCTGAGTCAGATTGAGGTGACAAATGAGGAGGTCCTACAACTGATAGACAAATTAAAAACTAATAAGTCACCGGGTCCGGATGGCATACATCCGAGAGTTCTGAAGGAACTCAAAGTTGAACTTGTGGATCTTCTAACAAAAATCTGTAATCTTTCATTGAAATCTGCCTCCATTCCTGAGGACTGGAAGGTAGCAAATGTCACCCCCATCTTTAAAAAAGGTTCCAGAGGAGATCCGGGAAACTACAGGCCAGTCAGTCTGACTTCAATACCGGGAAAGTTGGTAGAAACCATTATCAAGGACAGAATGAGTAGGCACATTGATGAACACGGGTTATTGAGGAAGACTCAGCATGGGTTCTGCAAGGGAAGATCTTGCCTCACTAACCTGTTGCATTTCTTTGAGGGGGTGAACAAACATGTGGACAAAGGAGACCCGATAGATGTTGTTTACCTTGACTTCCAGAAAGCTTTTGATAAAGTTCCTCATCAAAGGCTCCTTAGAAAGCTTGAGAATCACGGAGTAAAAGGACAGGTCCTCTTGTGGATCAAAAACTGGCTGAGTAATAGGAAGCAGAGAGTGAGTATAAATGGGCAGTCTTCGCAGTGGAGGACGGTAAGCAGTGGGGTGCCGCAGGGCTCGGTACTGGGTCCCATGCTTTTTAACTTGTTCATAAATGATTTAGAGTTCGGAGTGAGCAGTGAAGTGGCCAAGTTTGCGGATGACACTAAATTGTTCAGGGTGGTGAGAACCAGAGAGGATTGTGAGGAACTCCAAAGGGATCTGTTGAGGCTGGGTGAGTGGGCGTCAACGTGGCAGATGCGGTTCAATGTGGCCAAGTGCAAAGTAATGCACATTGGGGCTAAGAATCCCAGCTACAAATACAAGTTGATGGGGTGTGAACTGGCAGAGACTGATCAAGAGAGAGATCTTGGGGTCATGATAGATAACTCACTGAAAGTGTCAAGACAGTGTGCGTTTGCAATAAAAAAGGCCAATGCCATGCTGGGAATTATTAGGAAGGGAATTGAAAACAAAGCAGCCAGTATCATAATGCCCCTGTATAAATCGATGGTGCGGTCTCATTTGGAGTACTGTGTGCAGTTCTGGTCGCCGCACCTCAAAAAGGATATTATAGCTTTAGAGAAGGTGCAGAGAAGGGCAACTAGAATGATTAAAGGGCTGGAGCACTTTCCCTATGAAGAAAGGTTGAAACGCTTGGGACTCTTTAGCTTGGAGAAACGTCGACTGCGGGGTGACATGATAGAGGTTTACAAGATAATGCATGGAATGGAGAAAGTAGAGAAAGAAGTACTTTTCTCCCTTTCTCACAATACAAGAACTCGTGGGCATTCGATGAAATTGCTGAGCAGACAGGTTAAGACGGATAAAAGGAAGTACTTCTTCACCCAAAGGGTGATTAACATGTGGAATTCACTGCCACAGGAGGTGGTGGCGGCCACAAGTATAGCCACCTTCAAGAGGGGTTTAGATAAAAATATGGAGCACAGGTCCATCAGTGGCTATTAGCCACAGTGTATGGAGCACAGGTCCATCAGTGGCTATTAGCCACAGTGTATGGAGCACAGGTCCATCAGTGGCTATTAGCCACAGTGTATGTGTGTATATAACATTTTTTGCCACTGTGTGACACAGAGTGTTGGACTTGATGGGCCGTTGGCCTGATCCAACATGGCTTCTCTTATGTTCTTATGTTCTTATCCAACCTGGCTTCTCTTATGTTCTTATGTCTGGGGCAGTGATGCTCCGTATTCTTGGTGCTTAGAGGGGGCACAGTGGGAGGGCTTCTGGTGTGCTGACCCCACTGATGGACTTCCTGATGGCACCTTGGGTTTTTGGCCCCTTTGTGACACAGTGTTGGACTGGATGGCCCATTGGCCTGATCCAATATGGCTTCTCTTACATTCTTAAATGGTGCTTTGGAGTCATCCTGTCCTTCTGTCCACACCTCAGCCACCAACTTCACAAGGCGCCTGTTCCGTTCAACTCAAAGCAACACATGCTTGAGACCAGTGTTCCCTCCAAACTGAGTTAGTGTGAGCTAGCTCACAGTTTTTTAGCCTCAGGCGCACACTTTTTTGTCTCAGCTCAGGAAAAATGGCCTCAGAGCAAACTAATTTCTGCAGCAGCTCACAACTTTAATGCCAGTAGCTCCTGAGGTAAACTTTTTGCTCACAAGACTCCACAGCTTAGGGGGAACATTGCTCAAGACTCCTTTTTCTGGATTGTGAAATACACCCCTCCCTCCCCCCCAGTAGCCAGTCCCAGCAGCCCCTCACACCCACCCTCAGGCTCACCTGGCAACAGACATGGCAGCCCTCCTGTCTCCTCACCCACAGCCGGACCTCCACCAGAAGTTCTGGATTCCCACCCCCCCCTCCACAGCATTCCTTACAGCAGACACAAAATAATAGTAAAAGCATGGCCTTTTCTTTAAAGCTGGAAAAGCCCTAAAGACCATCCAGTGCAACCCCACCCCCCTTGCACCATGTAAAATGCCCCAAATCACCCAGCCTCTGCTGAAGTACCTCCACGGAGGGAGCCCCCACGGTGTTCCTGGGCAACCAGCTCTGCCACTGAACTGCCGTTTCTTGAAAAAGTTTCCCCTGATATCCCACTGATATCTCCCCACCCATATTTTAAACCCCTTCTTACCAGTCCTTTCCTCCACTGCCAAATCAAACAATGCCCTCCCCTCCTGTACGTGAGAGACCGGATACTTAAAAGCAGGGGTCCTTTTGTTGAAAAATAGGTGGCAGAGCTCATTAACATAACTCATTAGCATATGCTCCCCCCCCCAAAAGCAACCCGATGCAAGAAAGGAGAGCCCCGGGCGAGCGAGGCCTGCTTGGGCTGGTTAGAGATCCAGCCAGCCTAAGCAGGCCTTGCTTGCCTGGGGCTCTCCTGGGCTGCCCCCCACACCTCACTCAAAAGGCCAGCAAGCCACTTGCCACCCAAAATCCCGTAAGAAGTGGAGAAAGGGTGGTGTGGGCTTCTCCAGGGGTTAATGAGGGCTGCTGGGGGTGTGGCAAAGCCCCTGGTGGCTGGCTGGCTGCCTGCTCTCCTCATCCAGGGATTGTTATGCAGCTGCACCTGCTATTCAATGGACAAGGTAAGTGAGGAAGAAGAGGGGGAACCCTCAGAAAAGTTCAGGAGCTGCCCTCCTGTGAGCTCCTGCTGAATCTGAGGCCTGCTTAAAAGGAGCAATTGTACTCCCCTCCCCCCAACTCCCGCTCCTCCAGGCTGAAGATGCTGTTCCCTCCCACAGCCTTTCCTTAAAGGCTTAGTCCTGGGCATTGTCTTCCGCCCCCAGCTGAAAGCTTCTTATGTCCTTCTGATAAAAGAAGAAGATATTGGATTTATATCTCGCCCTCCACTCCAAATCTCAGTCTCAGAGCGGCTCACAATCTCTTTTATCTTCTCCCCCCACGACAGACACCCTGTGAGGTGGGTGGGGCTGAGAGAGCTCTCCCAGTAGCTGCCCTTTCAAGGACAACTCTGCCAGAGCTCTGGCTGACTCAAGGCCATTCCAGCAGGTGCAAGTGGAGGAGTGGGGAATCAAACCCGGTTCTCCCAGATAAGAGAGCTCTGGCTGACCCAAGGCCATTCCAGCAGGTGCAAGTGGAGGAGTGGGGAATCAAACCCGGTTCTCCCAGATAAGAGAGCTCTGGCTGACCCAAGGCCATTCCAGCAGGTGCAAGTGGAGGAGTGGGGAATCAAACCCGGTTCTCCCAGATAAGAGAGCTCTGGCTGACCCAAGGCCATGCTAGCAGGTGCAAGTGGAGGAGTGGGGAATCCAACCCGGTTCTCCCAGATAAGAGAGCTCTGGCTGACCCAAGGCCATTCCAGCAGGTGCAAGTGGAGGAGTGGGGAATCCAACCCGGTTCTCCCAGATAAGAGAGCTCTGGCTGACCCAAGGCCATTCCAGCAGCTGCAAGTGGAGGAGTGGGGAATCCAACCCAGTTCTCCCAGATAAGAGAGCTCTGGCTGACCCAAGGCCATTCCAGCAGCTGCAAGTGGAGGAGGAGCGGGGAATCCAACCCGGTTCTCCCAGATAAGAGTCCGCACACTTCACCACCACACCCAACTGGCTCTTTCCCTAAAGGGCCCCCAGAGTGGGGCACAAGACTCCCCGTGCTGAGCAGCACAGAAACACGCAGGCTGTGAGCATCAGAAGATTCAGGAGCTGGTCTGAAGCAGCAGGACAAAGCGGAATTCCAGTCCGGCACCTTGAAGACCACCAAAGGTTCATTCAAGGTATGAGGTTTTGTTGTGCAAGCACCCTTCCTCAGGTACATGGGCGACTTCCATTTAGTACCTGCGCATGAAGGCTCATACCTTGAATAAAACTTTGGTGGTCTTCAGGGTGCCAGACTGTGCTCCAACTTTGTTCTGAGTACATCAGTTTAAGTCTGTGCTGGTCAGTCCAGGGCCAAAGAAGGGGTCACCCTATGCATGTGGGAGGCTGCGATAGAAGCCCTGGAAACCATTCTGGAAGTTTGCGGGGGGGTCTGGGCCCAAAGGAGGAAGGGGTTTCAGGACCATTCAGTGCCATTTGAAATGCTGCCCCTTCAGCAATGAGCAGGAGCTGGGAGAGAGTCGGCCAGGCTGGCTTGGAGGGCAAAGAGTGGACCTTGGCAGAAGGCCACTCCCTGCATTTCAGTGTCGAGCTCCCTGCAGCAGCATCTCTTGCCCTGGCCCAGGATGGCAGACCTGAAGCTGTGCCCAGCCAGCCTTCAGAGGGCACCCAGGAGCATCACCAGCCCGGCCCCTCCTGCCGAGCCACCAGCTCCTCTGCTTCTCCTCCTCCCGACTCGAAAAGGCTTCCCAGTCTGCCCCAGAGGTTGCCCCAACCAGGCAGTGGAGTTCAAGCCCAGGTTGCTTTTATTACGGCACAGGAACACACGCCACAGCTGCTGGCTAGCTACAATGCAGGGGCAGGCACACCCCCACACCCGATGCAAAGACACAGAAGAATAAATTAAAAGGGAAAGGCATTCCGAGAGAGAGAGAAAGAGAACCACCCCCAAAGCCCACAAAGACCAGATGAGTATTGATGTTGTGGGTCTTGGCTGACACGTTTATTTGCTCAAACGGCTGGTGGACGGCTTCCTCCTGGGGTGGGGGGTGCCCCTTCCTCTCCCGGAGCCCAGGTCCTCCTGCCAGCACAGATTCCAGCCAGGGGGCTTCTGGTCAAAGACTCCCCCTTGGGCTGACTGGAGAAGTCTCACGTCCTGCAGGGCCTTGCAGTCCTTCCTGCGTGCCCCATGGAGAAGATGACCCCCCCTGGTGGTGGAGGGTGGCTGCTCTGTCCTTGCCCAGTCTCCAGAGCCTGACCCTCTTCCAGCTCCCACACGTTCCTCTCAGGCAAGAGGTCGGCTTGCCCTCAGCCACCTCCCGCTGCCGGCTAGTCATTAGACGTGACGTCGATGTCTTCTCCGCTGGACTGCTTGGTGGCAATCCGCCACCGGTTGATGTGGTGGGAGCCCTTCTTTTTCTGGTCCGACTCAGGGCCTTCCTCCTCCAACTTCTGCCTCTTGTATTTGGTCCTCCTGTTCTGGAACCAGACCTTCACCTGGAGGCGACAGAAGGGCGGGGATGGGGGGGAGAGAGACATGAAGCTCAGTTATACGAAATCAGGCAATTGATTCATCAAAGCCAGTGTTGCCTCTTCAGAGTGGCAGCCGCTCTCTCCAGGGTCTCAGGGAGAGAAAGGTCTTTCCCATCACCTGCTTTTTCAACTGGAGAGGCTGCCAGGGATTGAACTGGGGACCTTCCGCATGCCAAGCAAGAGGCTCTACCACTGAGCCACCAGGGCCCCTCCCCTCACCAAAGGCAAAAAAGCTGAAAATGTACTTAACCTGAGAGTCAACCAGACTTGAGAATTTCTCCATTATCCGGGGAATGGAGGGGAAATTAGGAGGGAAATGGTTTTAATGCGTGTCCAAGTAGCTGAATGGACATCTGAGCTCTCCCTGTCCCCTCACTTGGGGCAGGAGTCCATTCATTCATGTTTACTCAGGAGGTGGTGGGCTCTCCTTCCTTGGAGGTTTTGAAACAGAGGCTGGATGGCCATCTGACAGCAATGAGGATCCTGTGAATTTAGGGGGAGGGATTTGTGAGTTTCCTGCATTGTGCTGGGGGTTGGACTAGAGGACCCTGGAGGTCCCTTCCAACTCTAGGATTCTATTAGGAAGAACTTCCTGACCATTACAGAGATTCCTCAGTGGAACATGCTTCCTCCTTGGGAGGTGGTGGGCTCTCCTTCCTTGGAGGTTTTTAACCAGAGGCTAGATGGCCATCTGACAGCAATAAAGATCCTGTGAACTTAGGGGGAGGGGTTTGTGAGTTTCCAGCATTGTGCAGGGGGTTGGACTAGATTACTCTGGAGGTCCCTTCCAACTCTAGGATTCTATTAGGAAGAACTTCCTGACCATTAGAGCGATTCCTCAGTGGAACAGGCTGCCTCCTAGGGAGGTGGTGGGCTCTCCTTCCTTGGAGGTTTTTCAACAGAGGCTAGATGGCCATCTGACAGCAATAAAAATCCTGTGAATTTAGGGGGAGGGGTTTGTGAGTTTCCTGCATTGTGCAGGGGGTGGGACTAGATTACTATGGAGGTCCCTTCCAACTCTAGGATTCTATTAGGAAAAACTTCCTGGCCACTAGAGCAATTCCTCAGTGGAACAGGCTTCCTCCTTGGGAGGTGGTGGGCTCTCCTTCCTTGGAGGTTTTTAAGCAGAGGCTAGATGGCCATCTGACAGCTATGAAGATCCTGTGAATTTAGGGGAAGATGTTTGTGAGTTTCCTGCATTGTGCAGGGGGTTGGACTAGATGACCCTAGAGGTTCCTTCCAAATCTAGGATTCTATTAGGAAGAACTTCCTGACCATTAGAGCGGTTCCTCAGTGGAACAGGCTTCCTCCTCGGGAGGTGGTGGGCTCTCCTTCTGTGGAGATTTTTAAAGAGAGGCTAGATGGCCATCTGACAGCAATGAAGATCCTGTGAATTTAGGGAGAGGTGTTTGTGAGATTCCTGCATTGTGCAGGGGGTTGGACTAGATTACTCTGGAGGTCCCTTCCAACTCTAGGATTCTATTAGGAAGAACTTCCTGGCCACTAGAGCAATTCCTCAGTGGAACAGGCTTCCTCCTTGGGAGGTGGTGGGCTCTCCTTCCTTGGAGGTTTTTAAGCAGAGGCTAGATGGCCATCTGACAGCGATGAAGATCCTGTGAATTTAGGGGGAGGTGTTTGTGAGTTTCCTGCATTGTGCAGGGGGTTGGACTAGATGGCCCTAGAATTTCCTTCCAACTCTAGGATTCCATTAGAAAGAACTTCCTGACCATTAGAGCGGTTCCTCAGTGGAACAGGCTTCCTCCTGGGGAGGTGGTGGGCTCTCCTTCCTTGGAGGTTTTTAAACAGAGGCTAGGTGGCCATCTGACAGCAATGCAGATCCTTTGAATTTAGGGGGAGGGGTTTGTGACTTTCCTGCATTGTGCAGGGGGTTGGACTAGATGACCCTTCCAGCCACTCCAACCCATCCCTGAAGCAAAAGGCAAGAAAAGCACCCCCTGAAACTAAAACTGCACCCTTCTCTTAGCAGGGGGGGCTCTCTTGAAGGGACTGGATGCACTAGGGCTGCTCTGGGCCTTAAAATAAAAAAAAAGACCTGAGGTGAGCCTTTGTAAGGACTTCTGGATGAAGCCAGCAGGCAGGAGCAGAGGAGGGGGGTTCTATTTGGGAGACTGCCTCCCCCCCCCCTCCACATCTGCTGGGTTCTGTGGACAGAAGGGGGCGACAAGGAGCACAGGGAAAGCAGGCAGCCCATCAGAAAGACTGGAGGCTTCTAGGAATAAGCACACACCAAGTCACACCCAAAGAGGAGGGACAAGATCCTGCAGCAAGTGGCATTAACTCGGCAGGAGCACAAATGCCAAAGCCAGGAGAACCCCCTTCAACCGGAGCCCGGAGGCAGGATGCCAAATGGTGCTGGGGGGACATTGGATGCTATGGCACTCACAGGGCTTCAAGTTCTGCTTGGGGTGGGGCTTAAGTTAAAAGATAGACTATAAATGGTCTAAATAAATACATTTAATAAGAAAATATTTATCCACGGGGATGCAATCTGGAAGGAGGGTGGAGCGGAGTGGATCCTGTTTCAAGCTGGTGATACCCCAGGAGATAAGAGAGCCAGGAGGGTCCCCCAAAGAAATGTAGCCGCTGAGTCTCTCTGCGAAGAAATGCCAGCCCCACCCCAGAATACAGGAAAAGGGGTTTTTCTACTGTCCCGCTCCCCTAACACAAGTAAACAACCAAGGCTCACAATATCTAACACAGCCAAATTTGAATAGAACACTGTGTGGACTCAAATCATATAATGCTGAATTGCGAAACATACGGTATTGCTAACATACTCCAAAACACATATACTCCATATCAGAATGCCATGCCCATACATCAGGTACTTCCATAAAGCCAAAAGTCCTGAACCACAAAGAGGGTCCAAAAACATCCATTTTGTGATAGTCCCTATTGAAGACACCAAGGCTGATACTCCACAATTCCAAACAAGATCCTGGCAGTGTTTCTTGTTGCATCGTCAAGCTTTCTCAGTGGACAATCACTGCTGTGTATCAGCCACAAGCTGGACTTCCAAGGCTAAAAACTGGCAACATTCAACATGGAGAACTGATAAAGACTTTCACTCCTTAGTCGAAGGCTCGTTAGTTGTTGGGAGAGTGGGGAAGAACTAACTGGATGTTTCTGGACATGCCAGCACAGACCCAGAAAAGATGGAAGTGGCTGGGTGGCGCATGCCTCTTGGCAAAGGCTGGCTCTGAGGAGCGCACCTGCCCCCTCAATGTGGTGACTCCTGAGACGGACCCAGAGAAGCCCAAGTGTGAGCTCCAATCTGGGCAGTAAACCGTGAAGGTGGTGAAAACGCTATCCAAGACAATGCCTTAGCAAAGAGCAATGCACACACATTTCTTCTACATGAGAAGATTTGTTTAAAGCAATCTGAAAGGCACGGAGAAGATGTCGCAGTCTTTGATTACTTTGCCAGCTTTTTCCTGCTGATGATGCAGGTTAACAGAGAGTTCGCACACTCTTCAACTGTCCATGAACTCTGCTTGCTTAAAGTTACTTTAATCTTTGACAGTTAATTGAAAGAGTTACAGAAAAGTTAAGAGTAATTACTTTTTAATAGAGGTTAAGATGAACTCATGAGCCCATGAATTTGCCTTCTCCTGAATCAGACCCCTCCCCCGTCCACGGAGGTGTGACTTCCGGGGGGGGGGGCGGGTCTCAGGCCTTTCCCACCCTCTCCCGTCTGCTCCTTTGAACTGGGATGCAGGTGGGGGTTGAACCTGGGACCTTCTGCAGGCTGATCAGAGGCTCTTCCACTGAGTCATGAGCCCTCCCCTTTTGCTTTACCAGAACTCGTGTATACTTGCTGATTGGCTCATTTGCACTTGTGTTGATTATCTCATACTTAGTTAAGAACCAATCACTTATCTAGATAGTAATCCCATAATTATGATAGAAAAATCTCTTCCTAGGAATCTTGTCTATCAAAATGCAGTGCCACGATAGGCAGATTTCTCTAGATGGAGGCCCCAAAAGAAAGTGGAGGTGTGATTTCTCTGTGTTTGCACATGCAAGACTTGGCTTTTTTTATAATCTCTAAAAGCAATGAGACAAAACGGAAACCTGGTTTGTTTTACAAATGATTACTCACTATAATACAATTAAGCAATGTGAGGAACTTTGACAATTTTAGCACTTACTTTTACAGTAATTGTAGGGTTAATTTTCACATGCCCATATCTCTTCATGACTTGCATAATAAAGAGAAATGTTTCTTTCTTTTTTTGATAAAAGATAAAAGTCTCTGCAGGTTTCCAGCCCAGTTTGCTGTTTATAGTTCAAAGAACCAAGCACACCTTAACTGTTCTTATTATCAGATGTAAAGGTTGGTAAACAGCCTTTAATAGACAAATTCTGGATAACTCTCGGCTGAACAGCTTGGACAGGCAAAGCCCTTTTAGAATTTTTTTGTCCAGATTATCTACTTGGATGTGGGAGTGAAGCTTCTCCTTACAAAGGGTCAAATCCCTTCAGGAGGTTTTATCTCTAGCCCTGACCTGCTTAGTTCAGGCACGCCCAGTGGTCTCCTCAGGTCTCAGAAGCTAAGCGGGACTGACTGTGGCTAGTACTTGGGTGGGATGAAAGACTTCTTTGAAACACCCAGTTGAGAGGTCAGGAGCAGACTCCATTCAGCCACTTCACTTCTCCAAGCCCCCAGTAGGCGTCAGTCACCAGAGGTTGCCATGACTTTAAAGTGTGTGCATACATACACACACACACACACACACAATTAAATTAAGAGATTTTATCTCTACTGCCTCTGAACTAGACATTCCAATAAGATGTATACTACAGATTGTAGAAAACATATGAGACCATATAGGAGGATGCCAGCATGGTTAAACAGCAGAGTCAAGAAGGCTGGCATAAATTGACTGCAACTTGACAGTACTTTACACACACACACGCACAATCAATCAATCAATTTGCTTTATTACGGTCCATGACCAAATACACAGTGCAATGCAGACCAACAACACCCCCAGAAAAATTGTAAAAATCTAGAGGGACTTAAATAGGTAAAACATATTATATGAAAAATATAAATGTATAGATAAAACAATGGACATTAATATGAATAAAGAGATATGACAAAAAAAAATGTAGCTCAGAGCGAGCCCCTGGGTTGCTGCTGCTCTGTCCAGTTGCTTCTCATGCCTCTTAATGTAGAAACTCTGCTCTGGGTTCAAATTTCATTCCATTCTTTCTCTTTCCATGCAGTCTGCCAACTGCCAGTATTGCATGGATTGCAATTCTTTCATTAATGTTTCTCATAAAGAAACATTAGCCACAGATAAGCCGCCCTGAGACACCTAGGTGAGAAGGGCGGGGTATAAATCTTAATATAAATAAATAAATAAATAAGATGTGGGGGGGGTGATTTGGGAGAGCCGGGTTCAGACACCCTCTTTATTGTGGAAGCTGCCAGGGTAACCTTGGGCCAGTCTTGCTCTCTCACCCTTGTGAGGGTGTAACCAGGCTGTGTGTGGCTAAATAATGTTGTAAACCTCTTCAGGCCTTCCCCCGGGGACAAGAACCGCTGACCTTATACCATTTTCAAGCATTGCTGTCCCTTTTGCTAAAAGGCATGCTGGAAAGATTAGGCCCTTGGAGAAAGCCTGGGGAGGGGAAGGAGGAGGTTAGATTTATGCCCCACCCGTCACTACCCAAAGGAGTCTCAGAGTGGCCTACAATCTCCTTTCCCTTCCTCCCCCACAAGAGACATCCCATGAGGCAGGTGGGGCTGAGAGAGCTCTAACAGAAACTGCTCTTGAGAGGAACAGCTCTGTGAGTACTTGACTCAGAGTCACATCAGCAGCTGCAAGTGGAGGAGTGGGGAACCAGACCCGGTTCTCCCAGATGAGAGTGTCTGACGGCCCCCAGTGCTGCCTGCCAAGGTCAGGGGGCAGATGACAGAGCGGGGCGGGGGGGGGAGCATCAGACAAGGGGGGCCTGCTTTCTTAGTCAAGAGGCCTCCTGCTGGCTAAACCCCTGTGATATTTTAAAGGCAAATTTAAAATAGTCAAATACGTATTGAGAATCCCATAAAATCATTATACCCCTGTCTCTCTCTCTCTCTTTGTGTGTGTGTGTGAAGTGCTGCCCAGTCACTTCTGACTTGAAACAGCCCTGTGAGCGCGTGGCTCCACAACGCCCTGCACTCCACAGCCTGGCTCAGGTCTCCCAACCTGAAGGCCGCTCGTCTTCCATGACTGAGTCCATCCATCTCCTGTTGGGGGTCTGGGGGAATGTGTTTGTGCACAGACATGCATGCAATCCCAGAGAGAGAGAAAGAGAAGAAGAAGACATTGAATTTATATCCCGCCCTCCACTCCAGTCTCAGAGGGGCTCACAATCCCCTTTCCCTTCCTCCCCCACAACAGAGACCCTGTGAGGTGGGTGGGGCTGGAGAGGGCTCTCACAGCAGCTGCCCTTTCAAGGACAACCTCTGCCAGAGCTATGGCTGACCCAAGGCCACTCCAGCAGCTGCAAGGGGAGGGGTGGGGGAATCGAACCTGGTTCTCCCAGATAAGAGTCCGCTCACTTAACCGCTACACCAAACTGGCTCTCCAGAGACAGAGAGAGACAGAGTGTGTCATTTATAATATTGTTGTATAGGGTTTTTTGGTCACATTACTAGAAGACAAAAGTCACAGGCAGAGACAAGAATCCTAGGAAAAGCTGAAGCCAGTTGGGTGCTGCCCACCCTGAAGTCTTCTGCTGTCCTCCAAATTTCGAGCAAGGGTGTTTTGTTATCTAGTCCAGGGCACAATGACTGTGGGGCTGATCCCTCTGCTTCTAGAGAAATGGGTCGCTGGCAGTTGAGGGATATGGAGGTGGCTTTCAAATGTCGGCCCCGCACCACTACACAAAATTTATTACGGCAGATTCACAAGAAACAAAAAACAAAAATTCAATTCAACTTCATTAAAAAAAAATGCAAGCACCAAATGAGAGGAGAAAGAACCCTAAAGGAGCACATTCAAAAGGAAAAAAAAACAACTAAGCAATTAAGACTGATTTAGCAAACCATATAAAACAACAGAGCAATAAAAATTAAAGACAGTGGAGCAAAACTGCAGGGTTCCTGTGATTACCCTCCTGCATCAGTCTACCGTAATTCCTAATCAACAAAACAGAACAAGGAAGAAACAGCAGGCGGCACAACTGTTTAGCCAAAAGGAGGGGGTGGGTTGAAGTCTTCATAACCAGGCACCAAAAGCATGCCTACTTCGGCGGGGAGGGGGGGATATAAATGGAATTAAATAAATAAATGCCCAATCCAGCCCTAAAGGAGCAGCTGGGTGAGGGCGTGCCACAGCTAGGGGCCACCACATAAAAGGTCCTGCTTTCCTTAACTGCCCCCTCCCAGAACGCCAGGCCATGAGAGTGACCAGCAGAGCATCTATGGCCTCAACGGGCAGGGTGGGGCCACAACTGCACACCTGGGCTGAGCCGAGTGTCTTCAGGAGGGGTCCTCCTGCCCCAATACTCCAAGAAGAAAAAAGTGTGTGCGGGGGGTGGGTGGCTGGGACATGAGAACATAAGAGAAGCCCTGTTGGATCAGGCCAGTGGCCCCTCCAGTCCAACACTCTGTGGCACATAAGAGAAGCCCTGTTGGATCAGGCCAGTGGCCCCTCCAGTCCAACACTCTGTGGCACATAAGAGAAGCCCTGTTGGATCAGGCCAATGGCCCCTCCAGTCCAACACTCTGTGTCACATAAGAACATAAGAGAAGCCATGTTGGGTCAGGCCAGTGGCCCCTCCAGTCCAACACTCTGTGGCACATAAGAGAAGCCCTGTTGGATCAGGCCAGTGGCCCCTCCAGTCCAACACTCTGTGTCACATAAGAACATAAGAGAAGCCATGTTGGGTCAGGCCAGTGGCCCCTCCAGTCCAACACTCTGTGTCACATAAGAACATAAGAGAAGCCATGTTGGGTCAGGCCAGTGGCCCCTCCAGTCCAACACTCTGTGGCACATAAGAGAAGCCCTGTTGGATCAGGCCAGTGGCCCCTCCAGTCCAACACTCTGTGTCACATAAGAGAAGCCCTGTTGGATCAGGCCAGTGGCCCCTCCAGTCCAACACTCTGTGGCACATAAGAGAAGCCCTGTTGGATCAGGCCAGTGGCCCCTCCAGTCCAACACTCTGTGGCACATAAGAGAAGCCCTGTTGGATCAGGCCAGTGGCCCCTCCAGTCCAACACTCTGTGTCACATAAGAACATAAGAGAAGCCCTGTTGGATCAGGCCAGTGGCCCCTCCAGTCCAACACTCTGTGGCACATAAGAGAAGCCCTGTTGGATCAGGCCAGTGGCCCCTCCAGTCCAACACTCTGTGGCACATAAGAGAAGCCCTGTTGGATCAGGCCAATGGCCCCTCCAGTCCAACACTCTGTGTCACATAAGAACATAAGAGAAGCCATGTTGGGTCAGGCCAGTGGCCCCTCCAGTCCAACACTCTGTGGCACATAAGAGAAGCCCTGTTGGATCAGGCCAGTGGCCCCTCCAGTCCAACACTCTGTGTCACATAAGAACATAAGAGAAGCCATGTTGGGTCAGGCCAGTGGCCCCTCCAGTCCAACACTCTGTGTCACATAAGAACATAAGAGAAGCCATGTTGGGTCAGGCCAGTGGCCCCTCCAGTCCAACACTCTGTGGCACATAAGAGAAGCCCTGTTGGATCAGGCCAGTGGCCCCTCCAGTCCAACACTCTGTGTCACATAAGAGAAGCCCTGTTGGATCAGGCCAGTGGCCCCTCCAGTCCAACACTCTGTGGCACATAAGAGAAGCCCTGTTGGATCAGGCCAGTGGCCCCTCCAGTCCAACACTCTGTGGCACATAAGAGAAGCCCTGTTGGATCAGGCCAGTGGCCCCTCCAGTCCAACACTCTGTGTCACATAAGAACATAAGAGAAGCCCTGTTGGATCAGGCCAGTGGCCCATCCAGTCCAACACTCTGTGTCACGCAGTGGCCAAAAATACCAGGTGCCATCAGGAGGTCCATCAGTGGGGCCAGGACACTAGAAGCCCTCCCACTGTGCCTCTCTTCCCAAGCACCAAGAATACAGAGCATCACTGCCCCAGACATAAGAACATAAGAGAAGCCGTGTTGAAGCAGGTCAATGGCCCCTCTAGTCCAACACTCTGTGTCACATAAGAGAAGTCCAGTTGGATCAGGCCAATGGCCCATCCAGTCCAACACGCTGTGTCACATAAAAACATAAGAGAAGCCATGTTGGATCAGGCCAATGACCCATCCAGTCCAACACTCTGTGTCACATAAGAACATAAGAGAAGCCATGCTGGATCAGGCCAGTGGCCCCTCCAGTCCAACACTCTGTGTCACATAAGAACATAAGAGAAGCCCTGTTGGATCAGGCCAATGGCCCACCCAGTCCAACACTCTGTGTCACATAAGAACATAAGAGAAGCCCTGTTGGATCAGGCCAATGACCCATCTGGTCCAACACTCTGTGTCACATAAGAACATAAGAGAAGCCATGCTGGATCAGGCCAGTGGCCCCTCCAGTCCAACACTCTGTGTCACATAAGAACATAAGAGAAGCCATGTTGGATCAGGCCAGTGGCCCCTCCAGTCCAACACTCTGTGTCACATAAGAACATAAGAGAAGCCATGCTGGATCAGGCCAGTGGCCCCTCCAGTCCAACACTCTGTGTCACATAAGAACATAAGAGAAGCCCTGTTGGATCAGGCCAATGGCCCACCCAGTCCAACACTCTGTGTCACATAAGAACATAAGAGAAGCCCTGTTGGATCAGGCCAATGACCCATCTGGTCCAACACTCTGTGTCACATAAGAACATAAGAGAAGCCATGCTGGATCAGGCCAGTGGCCCCTCCAGTCCAACACTCTGTGTCACATAAGAACATAAGAGAAGCCATGTTGGATCAGGCCAATGGCCCACCCAGTCCAACACTCTGTGTCACATAAGAACATAAGAGAAGCCCTGTTGGATCAGGCCAATGACCCATCTGGTCCAACACTCTGTGTCACACAGTGGCCAAACAAAAAAGGAGTTTCACAAGTGGGACTAGAAGCCCTTCCACTTTGCCCCCCCCCCCCGCCACAAGCACCAAGAACGCAGAACATCACTGCCTATGTTCCTTTCGATTAATCTAATTTGGACTAACTTTCCACCGCTTAAAGGAGTCCTTCTTACCTTTTACTGCTTCCGTAACTTTGTTAACCATGCAGGCCTTCTCTTATACCTGTCCTAACTTGTGGTATATATTTTATCTGAGCTTCTAGGATTGTAGTTTTAAATAGCGTCCAAGCTTCCCCAAGGGTTTTGACCGTATGTACCTTTCCTTTCAGTTTCCTCCTCACATGCTTCCTCATCTCAGAGAATTTACCCCTTTTAAAGTTAAACGTGGTTGTGCCGGTCTTTTGGGGCAACTCTCTATTTATACAAACGGTGAAATCAATAACGTTATGGTCACTGCTCCCAAGCGGTGTGATCACTTTTACATCTCTCACCAAGTCTTGGGCATTACTTAGGACCAAATCCAGGATCGCCCCACCCCTGGTAGGTTCAGAGACCATCTGCTCCATAGCACAGTCATTGAGAGTGTCTAGAAACTCAGTCTCTTTCTCTCGACCAGAACAAAAAGGACCAATCCTTTTGTTAGGGCCCACATTTTGGATTTGTTTTGCCATAGCATACCACTGATACTAGCCCCCTCTCCTCACTGGCCTTCAAGGTGTATTCCAAAGTGTGCATCAGGTACAAGCTACTGAAAGGGAGGTCCATTTTGGAGTCGGCACTAGGGAAATACTCTGAGAACAAAGAGGAAAAGGGAGCTGAAACAAAGCAGGGGCTTTTAAACATGACCCCTTCAGTGGTGTCCAATGAGCTGACAGTAGAAGCTGCCTTCTACTGAGTCAGATCCTCTTGGGTCCATCAAAGTCAGTATTGTCTCCTCAGACTGGCAGCGGCTCTCCAGGGTCTCAAGCTGAGGTTTTTCACGCCTATTTGCCTGGATCCTTTTTTGGAGATGCCAGGGATTGAACCTGGGACCTTCTGCTTGCCAAGCAGATGCTCTACCACTGAGCCACCGTTCCTCCCCTTAAGAACATAAGAACATATGAACATATGAAGCTGCCTTCTACTGAATCAGACCCTCTTTGGTCCATCAAAGTCAGTCTTGTCTATTCAGACTGGCAGCAGCTCTCCAGGGTCTCCAGCTGAGGTTCTTCACGCCTACTTGCCTGGATCCTTTTTAGTTGGAGATGCTGGCGATTGAACCTGGGACCTTCTGCTTGCCAAGCAGATGTGAACCTGGGACCTTCTGCTTGCCAAGCAGATGCTCTACCACTGAGCCACCGTTCCTCCCCTTAAGAACATATGAACATATGAAGCTGCCTTCTACTGAATCATACCCTCTTTGGTCCATCAAAGTCAGTCTTGCCTATTCAGACTGGCAGCAGCTCTCCAGGGTCTCAAGCTGAGGTTTTTCACGCCTCCTTACCTGGACCCTTTTTAGTTGGAGATGCCGGGGATTGAACCTGGGACCTTCTGCTTGCCAAGCAGATGCTCTACCACTGAGCCACCGTCCCCTCCGACGTACAAGGACAGGCAGCAAGAGAGCCCAGTCGGCCGCAGTCGCCCTCCGTTGAACAGCGCAGCTTTCCGGATTGTTTCTCATCACCAGACAGTCCCATTGAACCTGCGGCCAGCATGACTCAAGAAAAGGCCTTTGGCCGTCAAGGAAATTGGGGGGGGGGGCCTGGAAGCTCTGGGCATGAGTGGCCTGCCCCCCTCCTCCTCCCCACAGTCCTGCGGGGCAGCTCAGTCCTGCGGCTGGGGGAGGGGAAGAGCTTGCCTGGGGGGCGGGCAAGAAGCCGGCTGGGTGGGGCCTTTGTGGCCTGAGGGGCCACCCCCCAGCCGTGCGCAAGAGCGTTGCCAGGACAACCTGCTCCCTTGGCCAAACTGCTGCTAGGGCAGGGCCAGCCGCTCGGGATTCACACTCAGGTCCCGACAGATGGATAACCAAGCCCATCCCACTCGGTCCTTCGGGTGACCTCCCCGCTCTGTGCCGCAGAAGGCTGTCTCCGGGCTGCTCGGGAAAGACAAGGCGGAGCTCAGCTCCCTGCAACCGGGGGGAAACCGGCGGCGGCTCGCAGGGAGGGAGGGAGGAAGGAAGGAAGGACGGGAGGGAGGGAGGAAGGAACATATGAAGCTGCCTTATACTGAACCAGACCCTTGGTCCATCCAAGCCAGTATTGTCTTCTCAGACTGGCAGCGGTTCTCCAGGGTCTCAAGCTGAGGTTTTTCACACCTATTTGCCTGGACCCTTTTTTGGAGATGCCGGGGATTGAACCTGGGACCTTCTGCTTCCCAAGCAGATGCTCTACCACTGAGCCACCGTCCCTCCCCAAGGAGGGAGGGAGGAAGGAAGGAAGGAAGGAAGGAAGGAAGGAAGGAAGGAAGGAAGGAAGGAAGGAAGGAAGGAAGGAAGGAAGGAAGGAAGGAAGGAAGGAAGGAAGGAAGGGTATAAACGGACTGCTAACTCCGCCTGAACTAAGCGCCCTGGAGGCTAAAGAGCGCGCGCTCTCTAGAGACGCAGAAGGTTCCCCAAATGCCGGAGTGACCCAAAGGCTCGCAGCAGCAATAGAGAGATCCTCCTCCTCTCGGGGGAGTGTCCAGCGGGTGCCCAGGGGGTTCCCCGCGGATCAGCTCCCGGCTGCAAAGGCAAAGGGCCGAGAGGCTCTTTGGTGCGACGCGGGCGGGAGGCTGCATCTCTTCCAGCACGGCTCCAGCTAAGCCGAAGCCAAAGGGGAGGGCCTCGAAGGCTGCTCAGGGCAGCAGCCGGCACCTTCGGGGCTCTTTTGGAGGCCGCCTCGGGAGAGCCTCTGGAGAAAGGCGGCTTGGAAATCAGCGCTCCACAAAGCTCCAGGAGGCGAGGCCGCCAGCGGGTGGGGCTGACGCAGGCCCCCTTGGGCGGCACTTCCGGCCTGGAGAAGCGCTTGGGGGGGGGGGCGAGAGGACCGCTGTCTCTGCGGGGGGGGGGGGGCGGGCTTTGGCGGGTCCTGACAGAAGGCTCCCCCCGCGTGTCTCTCTGTCGGGTTGGGCCCCACGTGCAAAAGCAGTGAGGTAGAGAACAATCTCCCCCTTGGGGGCTCGAGACCCCCTTCGCCAGCCCGGCTCCCTCGCCCCAACTCTCTCTTCCCAAGAAAGCTGCTTCGAACTCTACCCCCCCCCCCCAGCCGATTGAGTCCTGGCTCCGCCCCCTGACACCCCCGCCCCATTGCGGAGGCCCCAAACTGCCCGCGGACGTCCAGCCGGGAAGGCCTCCCGGGCCATGCGGCCCCGCTCTGCAGCCGACTCTGGGGTCTGCCCCCCACTTTTGGAGCCTGCTCTTCAACGGGGCTTGCGGAGATCTCTTGGGCGCCTGGAGGCGGCGCGCCCCACGGCCTGCCCCAGGCAAATCCCTCGGAACCTCGCAGACCCCGGCCCGCCCTCCCTTCGGCGGCTGCTCGCCGGAATCCCGCCGGCAGAGCCCTCCGCGCCTCCTTCCCGCGAATCCCCGAAGGTTCCGCAAGGCGCAGAGAACCCAGGGAACTCTCCCCAGCACCCCCTCGGGGCAGGCACAGAGACCCGCCGCAGGCCAGGAGCTCTTTTCCTTCCTGCTGCCAGACCCTCATCGAACAGCCGAGCGCAGGAACGCCCCCGCCCGCCCCAAGGTGGGATGCGTTTGGGTGGGCCTGGGCCGGTGCATTTTGGCCCTGAGCCTTGCCACCGCCGAGCAGCCAGAGCCCTTCCAAGCAGGAGCCCCCGCATTTGCCCCCCTCCCCTTTTCTTCCAGCCTTCTGCCAGGGCAGGCAAAGGGAGGGGAGCTGAGCACAGAGCCGCAGACACCAGCTCCCCCACAGACCCCGCGGCCTCGTCTGGAGAGGTAGGGCAGGCCAGGTATTGGGTATTCTTAGAGAAAAATACTATTTAACAGAGTTAGAAGCCAGTAGCACAGCAGAGAACACGCAGAGATCACGTGTCTTTAAAAAGACTATGATGGTTTTACTTAAAAGTACAAGGGAAGGGCAAACTGGGGGTAAAATAACAGACACTAACTTCTACATCTTTACATCTTGAGTACAAAGCTCGGAATGGCCTCTCTTCTCCAAACTTAGACAAAGGGAGGAAGAGCTGCCTTAACCTGCAGAATAGGCAATGCATTGATTTCCCATCACAGCACTCTATTGCTGGTCATTTAACTAAGACCTCCTACAGACTTTCGTGGGCTTTCTCTCTAGCTAACACATAGGTTACAGTAAACGCATGTGACTTCCTGTTTGCTAACAATAACAAGGTTAACCTTTTTAATTACTGAAGTGTTGCAGACTTGCTAATCCCAACACCCCTCCTCAAGTTAAAACACTAAAGACACGTAAATTCAAACTTTCCCAAAGAGTTTCAGACTTCTTCTTGACCAGCAGTTTTGTGAGTATGTCCGCGATCATCTTCTCTGTAGGACAGAATTCTATTTCAATCAGTCCTTCTTCTTTGTTAAGTTCATCAACAATTTCTTGTGCATCAGTTTCACTTTGGCAGCACAACAACAGTCCATCCATTGATGTTAGCACATGTTGTTACTGTCCATCTTTCAGTTTCTTGTACAGGCTGGGTTCTGTTTTTCCTGGTGGGAACCCTTGCTTTTGCAGTAATGCAGTTAACTTTTCATTCAGCCCTTTCACTCGTTCCTCTTTGACATCTGCTGTCCCAATATCAAGGTGTTGAACATGCATCTCCTTTGATACTACTATACTTAGTAGAGTTCTGAGAGTGGTATATTTGACAACAAGTTCCTTTGGCATTTCCCTCACGGGTTGTACACTTGCACAGATTCCAAGTGTAGGTGGTGGTACTCCTTTGTTGCTTCTTGCTGACTGTCTCACGGTGGTAGATTCTGGCTCACTTGGCGTGGGCTCTCCTGATTCCCCTTCTGAGTGAGAACTCTCCTTTGGACGTGGACCTGCCTGGTCACAGGTGGCCCCTGCAGCGTTCCAAGTGCCCAAATCGAAGAAAGAGATTGCAGTAGTTTCCTGATCAGGTGTCACTGTGGACTCAGCTTGTTCAGAAGTTCGCAAGATGCTGCTTTCATCAACGTGTACCACACTGGTTTCTTTCACTTCATAAGTTTCAGGGTTCAGGATTCTATACCCTTTGCCAAAAAGAGCGTATCCCACGAGGATACCAAGTTCTGCCCTTGCGTCAAATTTGCCCCTTCTTTCCTTAGCTACGAATGCAAAGGCTTTAGATCCGAAGGCCTTGATATGCTTCAGTCCAGGCATTCTATTGAACCACATTTGGAAAGGGCATTTTCCTGTCACTTTAGATGGGATTCTATTATGGAGATATACAGCGGTGTTGACCACATCGGCCCAGAACATTTCTGAAAGTCCAGACTGCATCAGCATAGAACGTGCCATTCCTCGAATGGTCCTATTTAAACGTTCAGCGTTCCCATTCTGTTGGGGGGAATAAGGAATTGTAGTCTTATGTTCAATTCTCTCTTGTTCCGGGAATCTTTGGAACTCCCTGCTGCTATATTCAGTACCGTTGTCCGTGAATAGTACTTCAGGAGCTTTGCCAAATTTGTTTTTCACAGCAGCAACAGAACATTTAAACTTCTCAAGGGCTTGATCTTTGCTTTTCAGTAGATATACACAGACATATCTGCTGTTTGCTTCCATAAAAGTTGCAAAATACTTGGACCCTCCTGCTGAATCTTTAATTGGCCCCACAAGGTTGGAATGCACCATCTCCAGAAATCTGACATTTTGTTCAGGAGGCTGACTTTTATAGCTGGGGGGCTGTTCCCTTTGCTTTCAGACTTGTCTCACAACCATTTTTCATCACACCACAATCAACAGCATTGATATCACAGTCTTTCAGTAACTTCTGCACACTTTGCACATGTCTATGACCTAGTTTGACATGCCAAGCATAAAGACAGTTCTTGGGATCACATGTGGGTGACTTTGAATGGCACACTGCCCCATCAGCATCTCCAACATTTCTCAGGTAATGATAACCATCAGTTTCTTCAAGTATTAATTCAGTTTCCTCATCAAACACAATTTGGCCACTTTTCTCTTAAAGACTGATTTCAAAACCCTTTTGAATTATGCGTCTCGGGGACATAAGGGAGTGTGAGGCTTCAGGGCAAAACACACAGTTATTCAAAGCAAGTTTCTCAATCTCCTTGTTCACAGCAGTGCCACATCCTTCATCTTTTAGAAGTTGACCATTTACTTGGTGCAGCTTAGGTCTGTTCTGTCTGTTCAAATCAACAAAATAGTCCAAGGAATTTGCCCAAGTCTAAAAGCCACAGACCATCCTCATTAGAGTCGCAATCTTTCACAGCAAATGCATGGGTATCAGATTTCTCTTCAGTCACCGTTCTGCTAGGCTGTAAGTCTGGGCTTCCTGAGGTACAGCATGCGAGGTTTTTGTTCTTTGCATTGGGCTTAGCATTTCCTCTCCCACGCCCTCTAGAGAGGATTCCTTCAGTGGGAGCACGTGTAGCATGATCTCCTTCATGCTCTAAATCTAGATGAACACATTTTCGCATAATGTCCATACTTGGCACATATAAAACAATATCTTTCTTTGCAGTTCCCTTTGAAATCCAGCATTAACTTTAAGCACAGACTGTGCTTCCTGCTTATGAGGGGTTTGGCACATTTCCCCGTCTGTTCCCCTCCTGCTCCAAAAAGGATATTGTATATTCTAAGGTCAGCTCTTTCTGTACCTTTAGCACAGCAGCTTATTAGCATATGAGCCTGAAAGTGCATTGAGGACCAGAGCAACAACAGTTTTATCTGAGACTGGGTCTCCTAGAGTTTGCAGTTCAGAAACTGTACTCATTACTTTGCTTAAAAAGTCATTCACTTTCTCTCCTTCTCTCATCTTCATATTTAATAAACTCTGAAGGAGGAAGAGGCTATTGGTCTCTGATTTTGACTGGTATTTCTGACTGAGGTAATCATACACAGCTTAGCTGTTGTATGTTCGGGGAGTATTCTGATCTCCTTTTTGTTAATGCTTCCCAAGTTCAAAGAGATTCCCAAACCATCCATTTTATCAAACTTTTCCTTTTCTGCTTGATTTTTAGGGGGATTCTTCGTGAGTACATCCGAGGCTGCTTGGGACTTAAGCATTGCTTTCAAACGGACGTCCCACCAAACGAAATTTGCATTTGAGAGAATTGGGAGATTTAAATGCGTGTTACCGACATGATGCATGGATGTTGCTGGCGTCGACATTGTTCCACTCTGGTCAGCAAAGGATTAGCGGCGTAGCTGCTTTGTGCGTCTCAAAAGGGTCTCGGCTTAGAAGCAAAGGCACTTTCTTTCCGCAAAAAAACCCACAAAACCCCAAAGAATGCACCCCACCTCCTCGGTTTTACCTGCATGCAGCAAGGCAAACTCTGGGACTGAGAAGGTGTTCTTCGGGTATATAAAAAAAGACTGAGACTCTTGCAAAACAGCTTTTAAAAATTTGCCTGCCCTTCAGCAGACACACACACACACATATCTCTGCTTCTGGCTGCCCAACTGACACACACAAAAAAAACAACTGTTGCCCACAACTGGAGCCCTTAACACTGGGGCCCATAACCTATTGGGTATTATTTGAGAAAAATACTATTTAGCAGAGTTAGAAGCGAGTAGAACAGCAGAGAACACGCAGAGGTCACGTGTCTTTAAAAGAATATGATTGCTTTACTGAAAACTACAAGGGAAGGGTAAACGGGGAGTAAAATAACAGTCACTAGCTTCTACATCGTTACATCTTGAGTACAAAGCTAAGAATGGCCTCTCTTCTCCAAACGTAGACAATGGGAGGAAGAGCTGCCATAAAATGCAGAAGAGGCAATACATTGATTTCCAATCACAGCCCTCCAGGCCAGGCGGGGCCTGGGTGTCCCTGTGTGTGTGTGTGTGGGGGGGGTCCTAAGGGCCCTGGAGAGGCGGGAGGGACTTACCTGCGTCTCGGAGAGGCTGAGGCTTCCGGCCAGCTGCTTGCGCTCGGCGCCCACCACGTAGTGGTTCTTCTCGAAGGCGCGCTCCAGGCGCAGGAGCTGCGAGGGCGAGAAGGCGGTGCGGATGCGCTTGGGCTTGCGGGCGAAGGGCCCATGCAGCAGCAGGCTCTCCTGCGACACCTCGCTGCCCACCCCGCCGCCTGCAGGGGGGAGAAGGAGAAGAAGCAACAAACACAGGCGCCGCCGGCGACCCTCCTTCCCCCCGCCCGCCCCAGGTCCACTCGCTTCCTCCCTTGGCCTGCACCGGGCCAGCCGCTCCCCAGCAGCTGCGCTTGGCCTACAAGGACTCTTGACTGCGGCGCCCGCTGGGGAAAGGAAGGCGCTGACCGGTTAGCGGGGCTGGATCTGTTCCCCTGACCCAGAGGCAGAGAGCCGTCGTCGCCAGAGTGGAAGGCGGCGCCACAAAGCAACTCCCGAGGTCACCCGACGACGACCTCTCTTAGTACTAGGGGGGGGGGGGGGTCCCCGACGCCACCCCCTCTCCACCTGTCCTGCGTCCCTGGTGCCCCCTTCCCCCAGCGCCCGGT